>NW_026878454.1:0-237801 GCF_032173495.1 Musca vetustissima | reverse complement strand
CCTCCTTGGGGAACTCCCTGTTTAACTCTACGGGCCTTCGATTTCCTGTCTCTGAATTCCACGTACGACTGGCGTCCACACATATAGTTTATGATCGTTTCAAACTTGGCCGGAGGGTTGTTCTCTCGATGTCCTCGAACAGCTTGGCGTGACTGACGGTATCAAATGCCTTCGATAGGTCTAGCGCCACCATGACTGTCCTGTTACACGGCCTGTTCTGGTTGAGTCCTTCTGCTATGTGTGCGGAAATGGCGTGCAAAGCTGTTGTTGTGCTGTTTCCGGAACCCATGCTGATATTCGGCAACTGAGTAGCATTCACGAATACTGGGGAGTAGTAAAGCCCCAAGTGTCTTGGCTACTGGCGACAAAAGTGAGATCTGCCTGTATGACTCACCTTTGCTGGCATCCTTGCCAGGCTTCATTAGCTGGACCACCCTGCCCATTTTCCAGGCATCGGGAACTACTAGGGTGGATAATGACAAGTCCGGGGCTTTAGTGAGATAATCTACTCCTGGATTATCAAGCTGCTTCAACATCATCATTGAGATTCCATCTGGACCAAGCGCTTTGGATGATTTCGCGTTCCTGATGAGATTTGCAACATCCTCAAACGTAAATTGTGGTGGTTCCTCCTCCACCTGAAGAGAGCGTATACGGCGCAATACTCTTCTCTTCGTCCGGTCACTCTCGGGGTGCTCTATAAACTGCCGGTTGAAATAACACGTGCACCTCTTCGGATCTGTCACCTCAACGCCGTTAAATGAGACAGAAGTCCGATCTTCCTTCTTTCCAGGGTTCGAGAGCGACTTAACCGTTGCCCACAATTTACTCACTCCGGTACTGATGTTGCAACACTTCAGATGTTCTAGTCATTTTTTCCGCTTATGCTCGCCGACTAACCTGTTCACTTCCAACGTCAGTTCTCTGACTCTGGGGTTAGTAGGGTTAGAACGGCGAAGCTCATCATGCTCATTCGCTAGTCCCGCTGCCTCTGCTGGGAAGTTAGGTCTTAGTTCGGGTATACGACCCGCAGGTATATAGCGAGCGGCTGCAGCAGTGATGATGTCCCGGAAATTCCTTTCTGCTTCCCGAGCATCAGAAGAGATGGGCAGTTCTCTGAAGCGACGATTGGTGAAATTTCTGAACTCTTATCAATTGGCTTTCCCATGATTAAGGAAAGTACGGCGTTCAGAATTTATAAAATCGATTTGCTCGGCCAGCGCCATGTCCCTCTGGTCATTACCTAGGACGGAATGCCATAACTCATGATGTGCATTGAAATCCCCTAGCACCAGACGGTTATTGCCTTCCAAAAGATGACTAATGTCAGGCAAATAACGCGGGGCACAGCTATTTAACGGTGGAATATAAACGTTAAGCACCTCTACCTCGGCGGTAACACATTTGACCGCTACCCCCCATACATTCCATGTATGGGTCACTAGAGTCTAGCTCAAGCGAGATAGGTCTGTACTGGAAAGAATGGTGCAATAGGAATGCTAATCCTCCACCTCTTGTACGATCCTTTCTAATCACGTTGTATCCATCACAACTCTGATGACTGCAGGTGTTGTTCAGCTTCGTTTCTTGGATCGCAGCGACAATAATACTTCTTCGACTCATAAAATCCACTATTTCGTTGATTTTCCCTCGAAGTCCATCGCAGTTGAATTGAAGAAAGGATACGTTATCAGGAGTTGCGACAGCAATGTGCGGTGTTAGCGGCTGCGGCGCAGGTTGCTGCTGCGGAGATTGCGGGGGAGTCACGTAATCCGAAGATGATGACGTGGACCACGGTGATGACGACAACTTGCTGGGGACTGCATTGGCGCAGAATGAATCTACGTAGTCCCTTTCACTATACTCCTGTATCCGGTTAAGGCCGGAACAACTCCTGAAATGTACCCATTCTCTGCATCCGTTGCATCTCACCGAGATAGATCTGTGGTGGATGCTGTTGTGACAAACTGAGCAGAACCATGGTCTGGGGTTTGTCTTATTCCCGGCACGAACCAAAAGAATCCGGAGCAAACATTCCGGGTAATGATGCTCCTAAGTTGAAAAAATACACGTTGTATTTGCTGGGTTGACAGCCCTTGGTCGGAAGTTGACTCCTCCGAGTCAATCCGGTGCATAGAACCGGCCTTTGTTTGGTTGTTTATTTTGGTGCATCTTGCTAAATCTTACTAAATGTTATCGCAAAAGAGAGTAAAAAGGGCTTACTCTCTGAACTATAACTTACTGAATAAATGTTACTGGAAAAGTAACCAGACTCACCTATAGTCTTTTAAAATCGACATGTCCACTAATTTTTTTCTTAAGAAACATGAATTATCGCTAGTGTTGACAAAACTCATTGACCAAATGTCAAATTTTGACTGAAAAAATGTACTTAGCTCGATTAAATTTTATACAGAGATAGGTTGCAGTGTTATTAAAGATTATTCAAGGAATTTTTCAAATTTAGTTATAGGATTTTTTAGTTATTCGAAGTTCTATAAAACATATGTCGACTATTGGTACATGCCGGAATGAGGTGCGTTTACCCTATATTCCAAAATTCATTTATTTACTGATGGGCAAGAGTCTCGGAGGAAATGACCGAGTGCCTATAATCCCTGGGCCGAAGAGGCGAGAATGGCGCCCCTAGATTTGGCAACCACTGGTGCCAAATCTCGACCACAGCACACGGCTGTCAAGAGAATGAGATCCTCGGAGGAAAAACAACCTGCTGCAAAGAGACCCACGCAGTCGTCGGCTGTACAAAGCTTGTCATGTGCGTACTCACGCCATCTATACGCCACATACAGAAACTCATATAATTTTGTCTGTCACACCAAGTGACATATGGTTTGTTTATCCTGTCATTTCAAAAAGGGAAATTTTAAATGTGGAAAACATATTGGAAATAGGGAGACAATAAGCCATGTAAAATATTCAAGGTTCTTTCTTTTTATTTCTGGAGTTCTTGGCAGCAGGAAGTGGATCGGGCAATAAGAAAATAGTAAAAGTTTTTACCAACGTTAAATACAATCGGTGTAAAACAAAATTTCACAAAACAAAATTTTAAAACTATTTATTGCCTTTATTGCATTAAAAAAAAAAACCTCAATAACTGTTGAACAAAAGGAAGTAATACAGCACCAAACACTTTTGCCAGCATCGCTAACGATATTTGGACCACCGATCCCGACTCCTCTGCTCATCGTTGGATCCGCTGTTGAGCACCAGGCATTCCGCGGTGCTGAGGTACCTAAAAATAAAAGAATATAAAACTGATATGGTGTAAAACGAGCTATTGACTTTAACTCATTACTTACCTCCAAACTTATTGATAATTACTTTCGACGGACGGACAGCCCATAAACCTGGAATAAAAGGGTATAGAAAACACGTGGCCTTAAGGGTAGACATTTCCTTTTGTTTTCATTATTATTCGAATTTTTTTATTCTCATATCCTCTCCGAATAGATAGAGCTCTCTCTAGGCAGGTAGGACAGGTAATTTATCACCAGGAGTTAGTTGCTCCCATTCACAAAAGCTTAATGTTGTCCCTTTGTTTTTACTCCACTTAAAATAGAAGAAAACTTTTTATTCAGGGTTTGAACTATAAAACAAAAATACAACACCCATACTTACGAGATTAACTGACGATAATAAGCTCAATTGCCAGCAAACACCGCTATCATAGGACCTCTGTTCAGCATCCCTGGGAAAAAAAAGAAGAGCAGCCATCTTACATTAAATTTATTAAATAAATCCCCAAAAGTGGTACTTACCTAAGTTTCGTTATTATGTACAACGCTCAAAATTATAATACTTACGATTTTCGAATATTTTACACTAGTAAAAACTCTTTGCACTAGTAAAAACCTTTTTAACCATGTGAATCTCAAAGTTAAAATGATCCACGATTTATGGTATTTAAAATTAAGAAACTTGAATTAAAAATAAAATTATAACGATGGATATGAATTAAAATGTCTTCTCCATAAGGAAATTTAATTGAAGGTTAGGAGGGTGACGTGCCAAAGAAGAGGTAGGTATGGGGACAATATGAACATGTTTTGATTGCCAAGGTGGAACAAGTGTTCCAGTGGGAGGGAAGAGCTCGGTTTAACACCTGCCGAGTACTTTCATGATTTTTTTTCCATATAACTGGTTGCTTTTTCTTATTTATGCTGTGGTAAAAGTCATTAATAGTTTACTATTTCTCTCGGGCTCGGAATACCTTTTTTTTAAATTTTGATCAGTCTGGCATGATAATTTTTTTTGTTCCACGTATTGCCAACCTAGTCAATGTCGTCAAGAACCACCCCCATCCGGCGAGCACTAGCCGTGCAAAAAGCCAGCATGCCAGCAATGACGATGTTTGCTAGAAAATAGGAATTATGTGAAATCAACTGACGGTAGTACGTGACAAAAATGGCGCCCATAACGTGGGGCCCGAGATGAAAGCAAAATATAATTGTAGCCATATATTATTTAAAGCAAGTAGGTCCCGTTTGAGTAGCTCATAGAGTCCTCACGGCTGCCACTAGGATTAAATAGTATACATTTTGAACGATATTTCTTCATTTTCAATATCACGGTCCAATGCTAAAATCTCAGTCCCGACCTAAAGTTTTCTAAATCGGGGTCGTGAGGTGGAGATTTAATATTGAATCACCAAACCTTTATGCTACATATAATCGTAGGTCTTATCGCCAGTGTTAGTAACACAACGCATTTAATTGCCACGATTGTGTGGAGTTTTTGGGTCACATCCAATTAGTTTTTCATTGCAATAGTAATTTTTAACAATCATTTTGTATTCGAAAGGAATTTTGTTGTCCGGAGTCAATTCTTAGACAGAAACACTCATAGTATAGTCAACGAGATTTCTTTCGATGTCACTAGGTTGTTAAACCACATTTTCCATATCCACAGTATAAAAAGTTAAAGCACAGGATTGCAGGAGGTAATTATTTTGTTTACCTTCTTTCTTTTAAATCTGAAAGTAACATCTACTCTTCTAATGGCCGTCACCTAAAATCCTACCTTATTTTATATTGAAAGACTTTTTGATATTATTTAATACATCATTATTTTCCTACTTCGACAGAAGTAGAAGCATTACTACTAGTATATATGTTTTCGTGATTTTTAGTTTTTGTTTTTAATATTTCTTAGGAACACTGTTATTAGTTTTCTATAAATTTTGGAATGGTTTTGACTAGAAGTGGGAGTAAGCTACAGCAAAATAATATGGAAAACAACGAAGAAGCAGTTAATTCCGAGCCAAGGGTAGGGGCACAGAACACGCAAACTCAAGTTCCTACGACCAACCCACCAACTTTGCAAACCAACACTGGAACGGGAGGCATTGTCAGATCGTCAAGCGCTCCGTCGATTGGCAGCGATGCATCGATCAGTCCGGATGAACTGAATAATACTATACTTTCTCCAGCATTTTCAAGTTTGACCGCTCAGAACGTAAGGCGAGAATTTCGACAGGGGAATGGAGACTATAGATCGGAATTCAACCAGGCTAATAATCTGCAGGAAATGATGGCATCCATTGGGTTAGCACAAGCTCAACTGATGCGCAGTGTTGAAGTGATTCGACAGGTTCAGCGTGATCTACAGCAAGCACGGCCAACCGTGAGAAATTCCACCGAGGAAGGTTTTTCGGCTGAACACGCAGCGGGGATACAGACTCCAGCTATAGCTTCAGTAACGCGTGCGCCACCACCACTAACACGTTATCCGACATCTGTAGAAAACACTCAATCAAGGCACGGAATTAGGGAACCTCCTCCATCGCAGGCAGTCCGAAATGAGGCATCAGGAGCCGAGAATAACAATCCTATCATTGCAGTGGATACCAGAGGTCAAGAATATACGGGGAATACAACAGAAATGAGGCCTCAGAAGCCGTCAAATGCATCATCCCATCACGGAAATGCAGCTCAACAAAGTAGCAATCGAAAATACAAAGTTAAAGATTGGGGAATGCGCTTCAATGGCAGTGAGAAAAACGCAGATGCTGAACATTTTATATTCTGTTTGGAGTCTACGAGGCAAGACTATGGTTATCCATTTGACGAACTTCTCAGAGAGTTCCCACAGTTACTTGAGGGTAGTGCCGAAAGTTGGTACTGGCAGCAACGACGAATTGCCCCGTTTAGGCACTGGAATGAGTTGAGGGAGGCATTTTTAGCCCAATTTCGTCGGTACCAGAATGAATTTCAAATTCAAAAAGAAATTATGGGTCGTCGTCAGATGCCGAATGAAACATTTGATGAGTTTTTCGATGCCGTGCTCAAAATGAGAAACCAACAGCGATCTCCATATAATGAAAACGACTTGGTAGAGATCATGAAAGGAAACTTAAAATCATCACTTGCTTCTCTTATTTTCCCCATTCAAATTAAAGGGTTGAACCATTTTCGGCAGGAGGTCAAACGGGCTGAATTGATGGTAGCTGGACAAAGACAAGCATACCAGCAAAGAACGTTTCAACCACAGAAGGTACACGAACTAGAATACACAGAGGCCGAATCTGAATTGGACGTAGACGCTTTAGCAGTGTCCAACCGCTACACGTGTTGGAATTGCAGAAAGGTTGGTCATAGTTACATTGATTGCCCTGTACCCATATCAAAGGTGTTCTGCTTCAAGTGCGGAAGAGAGGGAGTAGTTTCCCCAAAATGTCCAAGGTGCCAGGGAAACTTGAATCGGAGCGTTCCTCGAACTGGGGAGGCGCGCTCCACCCAGACGGAGTCCCAGCAGGAACAGTAGAGGGAAAGTGTAACGCGAAGAAGGTAATCTTATTAGTCAACGAAAACAAGAGGGTGAATGAAGAGAAGCCGATATTACGAGTTTTGAAACCATTACACGTAAGGAAAAAGGAATACGAAGAAGCTAGATCGAGAATTTTTGGTGTAGTATCCAATAAAGTAAAACGGGCCAGAGAAAGATACAAAAAGAGAAGGAAATTGAGAAAGGAAATTGCAGCTGCTACCCTATATGAAGGTGAGGATTCAAGATTTTACACCAAAATTCACATTAATGGCGAAGAAATTGAGGGTCTTCTTGATAGTGGAGCAACAGTATCTTGTTTAGGTAAGGGTTGTCTAGATCTGGTAGGAAAAATTGGTTTAACTCCTCAAGATTTCTTTTCTTTTGTTAAGACTGCAGATGGAAGTCCACACAAGATAACCGGGAAAATCCGTGCAGATATTACCTTCAATAATATGACTCACCCAATAGATTTCTTTTTGGTTCCTACACTTAACCGACAACTCTTCCTTGGAATTGACTTCATGAAAACCTTTAAAATGTTTGCGTCTGTTGAGAGTCTCACCACCAACGGCGTCAGTCTTTGTGATGAGGCTGATAGTGGAACCAGTGATGACAGAACTGTTCATAAGTTGTCTGATCCACAACGGAAACGTTTGGATGGGATAATAGCAAGATTTCCTTCTTATTCAACACAAGGCTTAGGCCGGACTAAGTCTGAGGTCCACACGATCGACACAGGTGACGCAACTCCAGTTAAAAGTAGACACTATCCTGTATCCCCAGCTGTACAAAAGCTCATGTACGCAGAGCTGGATAGAATGCTTGATCTAGGAGTCATTGAGCCGAGTGAAAGTCCTTGGAGTCATCCTGTCACTCTAGTCAGAAAGGGCGACAAAAATAGGCTCTGCTTGGATGCTCGTAAGCTCAATGCTCTGACAGTCAAGGATGCCTACCCACTCCCGCACATTGAGGGATTGCTTAGCAGGTTGGGAGATACCTATTTTATCTCAAGTGTCGATTTAAAGGACGCTTTCTGGCAAATCCCATTAGATGAGTCCAGCAAAGAAAAAACGGCTTTCACAGTACCGGGAAGACCACTCTACCATTTTACAGTCATGCCTTTTGGGTTGTGCAATGCGGCCCAAAGGTTGTGCGTCTAATGGATAGAGTGATTCCTTCGGTGCTGCGGGACCGCGTTTTTGTTTACCTGGACGATCTTTTGGTGGTTTCGCCAGACTTCGAAACCCATCTGGAGTTGCTGAAGCGCGTTGCCGATCTATTAGCTGAAGCAGGACTAACCATAAATGTAGCTAAATCTAAGTTTTGCTTCAAGGAATTAAGATATTTAGGCTACATCGTTGGAGGTGGTGAACTCAAACCAGACCCAGCAAAAATTGAGACAATAACTCGTTTTTGTTTCCCAAAAACCGCGAAACAGGTACGCAGCTTTACGGGGGCAACCGGATGGTATCGTAGGTTCATACCAAATTACGCAATGATCGCTGCGCCCATTTTCGATACCTTAAAGAAGGGAAAAGTTTTCCATTTTACTGAAGAGGCAAAGATAGCTTTCGAAAAACTCAAGACTGCATTAATCACTAGCCCTGTCCTGACTCATCCGGATTTTTCTAAACATTTTTATGTGCAGTGTGATGCTTCTGATCTGGGAATCGGAGCAGTGCTATTCCAAAAAGATAGCGAAGGAGGGGAACATCCCATTGCTTACTATTCCCAGAAGCTCACATCGGCACAAAAGAATTATTCAGTCACGGAGAGAGAGTGCTTGGCAGTGGTTAATGCAGTAAAGAAATTTCGCCCTTATATCGAGCTTATGCCATTTACAATTATTACCGACCATAGTAGCCTGAAGTGGCTAATGTTACATAAAGATTTAAGTGGGCGATTGGCTCGATGGAGTCTTCATTTACAGTCATTTAGCTTCGATATAGAACATCGCCAAGGGTCCATGAACGTAGTACCTGATACGCTGTCAAGATACGATATGGAAGAGTTATCGGTAAATGTAGATGCTTTAATAGACCTTTCTTCATCAGCTTTTCAAAACGAGGACTATAAAGATCTTATAGATAACGTCAGTAAGAACGCAGATCGGTTGCCAGATATCAAAGTGATAGATGGATTTGTCTACAAAAGGACACAATTTTACGACGGCTCACCTTCCAATGAAGATTTCGCTTGGAAATTGTGGATTCCATTGGAGTTAACCAATGGAATTATCGAAAAGGCCCATTGTCTCCCTGTGGCCGCACATGGTGGTTTTCATAAAACCCTAAAAAGAATCAAGGAGTATTTTTATTGGCCTCTTATGAATAAGCAAGTTAGAGATTTCGTCCTTAAATGTCAAGTATGTAAAGAGTCTAAATCAGCCAACATAACGCTACGTCCTCCCATGGGCAAAGAAGCCAATGTGGAGAGACCTTTTCAAAGAATTTTTGTAGATTTTTTAGGTCCCTATCCGCGTTCAAAGGCCGGCAACACTTATATTTTCATTGTCCTTGACCATCTTAGCAAGTACGTTCTTCTTAAGGCTATGAATAAAGCCAGTACTAAAAATGTGATTAAATTCCTCATATCAGAGGTATTTCACAAGTTCGGTACACCCGAAGTACTAATTTCAGATAATGGACAACAATTTGTAGCATAGGAATTTGAGGACCTTATGACAAACTTTGGTATCTCTCACGTACAGCAACTCATTCGCCACAAGCTAACTCTTCTGAACGAGTCAACCAAAGCATTTTATCAGCCATACGTTCATACTTAAAGGATAGTCAGACAGAATGGGATAAATATTTGTCAGAGATAGAGTGTTCTTTGAGATCATCTGTTCACTCCGCAATAGGAGTCACTCCATATTTCGCCCTTTTTGGAATGAACATGGTGAATCATGGTAGCGTATATGCTCTAGCGCGAAAGCTTAAGGTTCTGCAGGATCCGGAGGCCAATGTCCTTCCCCAAACAATAAAATTAGAAATACTCAGAGAGAAAATAAGAGAAAATCTCCACCGAGCATACCTAATAAATGAAAAAAAGTACAACGTGCGATCTAGGAATGTGAAATTTATACCGGGGCAGGAGATATATCGTCGTAGCTTTCAGCAAAGTGACTTCAAAAGGAACTTTAACGCTAAACTTGGACCTAAATTTCTAAAGTGCAGGATTGTTCGACCAATTGGAAATTGTCTTTATGAAATAGAGGATTTGAGAGGGAAATCCTTAGGAGTATTCCACGTGAAAGATTTGAAACAATAAGAAATGTTTTTTTCGCATCCCATAACAACAGAAGAAGTCCTCTCATGATATGAATAACACCAGCAAAAAAATTAATGTTTATTAATTATTCACGAAAAAAATATATTTTTCTTACGAGCCCATAGATTCATTTTCTCCCAAAAATATTTTTTTTATTATAAAGAAATAAGACAATTTTTCACTTACCGGCACAAATCCAAAAATAGATATATCATAAGATGACAGCGGCAAAGTAGAGATTTCTGCATGGTGGTTTTTACTCCTCATAGTTGGGCACAAAATCAGAATTTATTAGCTTTTCCACTTTAAAGTATAATCGCAACGTTGATTCGCCGTTAAATCCACAATCATTAACATTCTTTTGTTTTGCTTTTATATTTCTTTTATGTTTTGATTCAAATTAGCCTTTGTTTTGATTTTGCTTCACATTTGTTTTGATTCATTTCTTTCCTCGCTTTAGTTATGTTTTTCCTTTTTGTGACTCTACACATTTACTCTTTATTCTCTCTCTCATAGCTGTATTTCACTCTTTGATTTTACTACTCTTACACTTTTGCTTTTAAGAAATCATATCACAAGAAAAGTATGGTCGTATGCACAAATATTCCCACTATTACAACAACAGGAATAACGTAGGCTTTTAATCAATGAGAAAAAAAAACTTTGCTGATAGGCTTTTTTAACAATGCTCACTTCTTTTTGTTATTCACTTGTGTAGCCAATTAATACGCATATGAAAATATAAATCATTGGACTTTTATTGCATACACAGATTTAGTATTATATATATATATATATATATATATTATATTAATTCCATTTATACACTTTTCAACATACATAATTTATATCTTTATTATTATTATAAAATTGAATTTCTATATTTTTCACTAAAATTTATATTTTTAGTCAGCACACATTTATTTTAGTAATTAATCGATTTTCTTAACTTTATTTTCTATTCTTTTAGTTTTAGATTATTTTCTGTTTTTTTTTTCACTTACACATCGCTTTGTTTCCACTGAAGAGGATCGACAATTTCTAGAATGAAACGGTTATTTCAACCTAGCAACAAACCTATCACATAGTACGCAACTCGTTGTGGTACAGCCGTATGAAAGCACAGCACAGTTATATGACGCCAACTCGATATTACGTTTATAGCACTTTTTCATTCGTCGTTTCTTCTTTTACCCGTTACAATTTTGTCTTATTAGGAAATTATTTAGTTTCAGTTTTTTATTTTAGGATTTATTTTTTTGTAGCACATTAATATTATTAAGACACTATTGGTAATCACAAAAAGTTTTTTTTAAACAGCAAATTCTTGCTTTTTCTTTTATTCTTAATTGGATATATTTTTTTTGAAACCCCGGTATTCAATTGTATCACCCGCACTTCAAGGAATTCACTATGAAAACGTAGCCAGTTCAGTAGAAATAATGACGCAGGCATATTTCATTGACAAAGAAGAGCTGACAAGATCGACGTCCTATCGAAAATAAAAGCGCTCCATTCAAATGAAGCTTTCTACAAATCATCGAACTTATTTTTCGCACTTTTTCCCTCCCATCCTTTTACAGTGATGTACAAAGGATGGTTGGGTTTGTCATGTGCGTACTCACGCCATCTATACGCCACATACAGAAACTCATATAATTTTGTCTGTCACACCAAGTGACATATGGTTTGTTTATCCTGTCATTTCAAAAAGGGAAATTTTAAATGTGGAAAACATATTGGAAATAGGGAGACAATAAGCCATGTAAAATATTCAAGGTTCTTTCTTTTTATTTCTGGAGTTCTTGGCAGCAGGAAGTGGATCGGGCAATAAGAAAATAGTAAAAGTTTTTACCAACGTTAAATACAATCGGTGTAATAATACCCGCATATCACAAAACAAAATTTTAAAACTATTTATTGCCTTTATTGCATTAAAAAAAAAACCTCAATAACTGTTGAACAAAAGGAAGTAATACAGCACCAAACACTTTTGCCAGCATCGCTAACGATATTTGGACCACCGATCCCGACTCCTCTGCTCATCGTTGGATCCGCTGTTGAGCACCAGGCATTCCGCGGTGCTGAGGTACCTAAAAATAAAAGAATATAAAACTGATATGGTGTAAAACGAGCTATTGACTTTAACTCATTACTTACCTCCAAACTTATTGATAATTACTTTCGACGGACGGACAGCCCATAAACCTGGAATAAAAGGGTATAGAAAACACGTGGCCTTAAGGGTAGACATTTCCTTTTGTTTTCATTATTATTCGAATTTTTTTATTCTCATATCCTCTCCGAATAGATAGAGCTCTCTCTAGGCAGGTAGGACAGGTAATTTATCACCAGGAGTTAGATGCTCCCATTCACAAAAGCTTAATGTTGTCCCTTTGTTTTTACTCCACTTAAAATAGAAGAAAACTTTTTATTCAGGGTTTGAACTATAAAACAAAAATACAACACCCATACTTACGAGATTAACTGACGATAATAAGCTCAATTTCCAGCAAACACCGCTATCATAGGACCTCTGTTCAGCATCCCTGGGAAAAAAAGAAGAGCAGCCATCTTACATTAAATTTATTAAATAAATCCCCAAAAGTGGTACTTACCTAAGTTTCGTTATTATGTACAACGCTCAAAATTATAATACTTACGATTTTCGAATATTTTACACTAGTAAAAACTCTTTGCACTAGTAAAAACCTTTTTAACCATGTGAATCTCAAAGTTAAAATGATCCACGATTTATGGTATTTAAAATTAAGAAACTTGAATTAAAAATAAAATTATAACGATGGATATGAATTAAAATGTCTTCTCCATAAGGAAATTTAATTGAAGGTTAGGAGGGTGACGTGCCAAAGAAGAGGTAGGTATGGGGACAATATGAACATGTTTTGATTGCCAAGGTGGAACAAGTGTTCCAGTGGGAGGGAAGAGCTCGGTTTAACACCTGCCGAGTACTTTCATGATTTTTTTTTTCCATATAACTGGTTGCTTTTTCTTATTTATGCTGTGGTAAAAGTCATTAATAGTTTACTATTTCTCTCGGGCTCGGAATACCTTTTTTTTAAATTTTGATCAGTCTGGCATGATAATTTTTTTTGTTCCACGTATTGCCAACCTAGTCAATGTCGTCAAGAACCACCCCCATCCGGCGAGCACTAGCCGTGCAAAAAGCCAGCATGCCAGCAATGACGATGTTTGCTAGAAAATAGGAATTATGTGAAATCAACTGACGGTAGTACGTGACAAGCTCTGTTTCGTTTGTAGCGTCGAAGGAGAAACCTGCCAAGAGCGGTGATTGTGTGGTGAAAGCCAAACACGCTGTCTCGAAGCAGGTAGCCCAGACACCTACAACGATGCAAAGCGACTCTGCTGATCCAAAAGAGGTTCCGGAAGATCTGCGAGTAGCGACCATCGATTGAACTGACCCTGACGGGTTTATCAGCGAGGATAAATGGTTGCTGGTCGACAGTCATCTGAAGGACCCCTTCCTATCCGACGAGGTTGATTGACAGAGCCTACGGTTTGGCCCGACCTCCTCATACAAAGGGGTCAAGGTTGTTGATTGTCGCACTAAGGAGACTTCGGAATTCCTTAAGAAGACAATTAACAACCTGGACCCTCTTTGGGAAGGCAGTAGTCTGGCAGCTGTAGCGGTCCGAGAGATTCCGAACCGAGCTGACCCCGACGGGTTTATCAGCGAGGATAAATGGTTGCTGGTCGACAGTTATCTGAAGGACCTCTTCCTATCCGACGAGTTTGATCGACAGAGCCTACGGTTTGGCCTGACCTCCTCATACACAGGGGTCAAGGTTGTTAATTGTCGCACTAAGGAGACTTCGGAATTCCTTAAGAAGACAATTAACAACGTGGACCCTCTTTGGGAAGGCCAATACCAAGCGGTATGGTAACTTCAGTGTTTATCCCACCACCTTTTAAGGGACTGGAGAATACACTAAGGTTATTGGAGAAGCAGAACGACGGCCTTCAGATGAAGTGGTGGAGAATCCTCGCCTCATTTGAAAGGGACGGCGGTGTCGTCGCGAAGTTCGCTACGGATTCTGCGGGAGAGCAATATTTGAGGAGGAATAAGGGTGAACTTTGTTATGGAATGCTTATTGTTATGGAACAATAAGCGGAATGCAGCAAGCGCTGAACGTGGTGCAGATTAATCTGCATCACTGTAGAGCAGCAGCTGCTGAACTGCTCCTCACCCTCTCTTCCTCAAATACCGACGTCGCGCTCATCCAGGAACCTTACCTGTAAAAAGGTAAGGTGACTGGCATGGGCGATAAAAAATACAGTGTTTTGTCCGCCTCCAATGGAGAGAAGGTAAGAATGTGTATTCTTGCTAAATTTAATGCTTCTATCTAATTTCAGCAATGGAGACATGACAGCAAGACTGGATAGGGGTATCTCGAAGCCCCTGATATTCTCTGTCGTCCATCTCCCCTACGAGGCTCATGACCCTCCCGGTATGGTAGTATGCCGCATAATGGAGGAGATGGACAAAGTTGGTGATATCATCATCGGATGTGACGCCAACGCACATCACTTCCACTGGGGAAGCAGTAACACTAACACAAGAGGTTAAAACAGTTGAGGATGTTGAATTAGCTGTGAATAATGTTAAGGCTACTCTTCTGAAGAGCTATGAGGCTTCTTGTCCCCTAACATACCCTGGGAAAAATCTCAGCCGGTATGGTGGTCACTTAACCTTGCAACCTTGAGGAAGGCTGCAAGGAAAGCTTACAATAGAGGTAGTAAGACAAAGCTCAGTACTGATTGGGATGTCTATAAAAGTCAATTCAATAGGAACAAAAGATGGTATAATACCGGCCATGCGAGTAATATCATCTCTGCAGGACATCTTTAGGGCTTGTTTACTTCTGTCGTATATACCAAGTCTATGGAAAGAGATAACAGTGGCCTTCATCCCGAAAGCCGTTAAGCCGAGTCATACGCTACCAAAAGACTATAGATAACTACAACACAATTTCAATACAACAAAGTGACTAATAATTATCCGATTGAGACTAAAATTTGTTCAGCGTACCAAATTGAGTCCGGAGTGAAGTGTTTTGAGTTTTGTTGAAATCGGTTCAGATTTAGACATAGCTCCCACACATATTTTCGTCCGATTTTGGTAAATGGTGTATTAAAACCCCAATATTTCTTTCGATTTGCACGAAATTTTGCATAGCGTACTGAGTTGAGTCTAGAGAGAGTAATGTGTGTTAAGTTTCGTGAAAATAGGTTCAGATTTCGATATAGCTCCGATATATAGTTTCGACCGATTTTAAGTAATTGTTGAACTAAAGACATTCAATAATTCTCCGCTAGCGATAGAAATTTGCACAGGGTACTTTTCCAACCAGTGCGAAACAAAAATACCTAATTATAACTGATCAGTTAAAAAATGAAAAAAAAGCCTTAAAATACCGAATTTTGTGGTGCCGCTTTATGGGAGCTACCGTAAAAAATTGGCGGATATATCTCGTTTTCAATATCAAACATCATAGAAGTAACATTAATATAAGTTCAGAATTCCTATCTTCAATATTGCGAGCTTTAGTTTTTTACAGGAGTGTAGTTACGTCTGTTTGCATTAATAAAAGCATGTTATTGTAGTTACGTCCGTTTGAATTTCTTTAATTAGATTGCTGTTTTTGACGTTAAATGTCTAAATTTTTGTGTGAACATGTAGTTTGTTTAGACGAACAATAATCAAACAAAAGTCAATTTCGAATTTTTCTGTAGTCACGTCCGTTTGCATTTGTGATGGCGATATATAAAAAAATGTGCAAAAAATTTGTCAGCACATACGATATTGATGGCTCGTGTAACATACTCTTTAGTCTTCCTTTGCTGTCAAGAGAAACGAACACAATAAATGTTGACAGTCAACAAAGAATTTAGTTAACTTTTAAATAAACCTTGTATGTATATAAACTAAACATAACATCGCGTAGACAAAACAATGCGTTACGTCACTGCAGTAACTACAATTAGTTATACCAGTTTTATAATTTGGTACAAAGAATTCAGTAATCATAAACCCCGCAGCACTATCAGTGACACAGCTCAAAAGTGAAAAATACCGACGAAAGTATTTATACTATTTTCTTTGTAAATTCTTAGTTACTACAAGAAATATGTCTGGATTCGACGATAATCCTTTTGGCGAACCAAATCTGGATAACCCATTTGCGGTAAGAAGTGGAGCATTTATGCTGTGTGTTGTGAGAGAGATATAATTTACTTGTACAATATATGCATGTATAAGTATGTATTATTGACTCACTTTTCTTTATCTCTTCTCGCCGAGCATGAATTTATTGCAAGAAACACAGTTGCCTTATTTGGCACAGAGAACAATGCTCAGGTTTATAATGGTGTGACGTATTTCAGGATCCAGCCATACAACAGGCGACCCGCACAACAACCAATGTTCAGAGTTCATTAGAAGACTACAATCCCTTTGAGCAGGAACAATCAAAGCCACAGCTACAAATTAACTCTACCATTAATTCAAATGCTGCCGTGGTACAACCTCTATCACAGAACATACCACCTGCTCAACAACGCGCCCCCGCAGCCACACCTAGCACCAGTATTCAAATAACCACAGAGGAATTACAAGTAAGTAATATGATCCGAAATATAAGAATCCATATTGTATGTATTGCACTTTATTTCTTATCTATTACAAATAACAAAGTGGATTTCAAGCGACGAACAAACTAGATATGGTCTGGTTTGTTATGGTTTCTCTTTAGCAATGCACATCTCCATTGTTAGACCTAAATATAACATAAAAAACAACATATGAGTGTTATTCAGAAAGGTCAATTCTTTTCTTATAGTGTTATAAAAACATGTCCTTCATTTGCCGTAAGCCTAACATACATTTTTACCCTTCTTGAGAACTGGGGATATAGCGAACTTTTTTTTTATAAAGAACTAATTATTCGTGGCCATCTTTCAGTTTTCATCAGGGGTTAAAAGCCAGCATCTGGTGGCATTAGCATTACCCCTACAGAGCAACTGATATTAAACATTGGCGTCAATGGCTAAAGTTGCAAATGATCAGATATTTAGATTAGGCTCGTATGTGATGTGCTAGCGATTTTTGATTAGGACTAAGCGGCAATGTAGTTAAAAAATCAGCAGACAAAAATAGCGAAAGCCTCAAATAGCTCCAACGCCAATTTTCGTTGCTGACGGCTGGGCAGCCGAAGGGTGTGTTTTCATGGTGATTTGTTGTCAACTCACGAATGATAAAATCTATAAATGTGACATTCATTGTGAAATCGACATTTATTTTTTGCTGTTACATATTGTGTTATTAAACATTAAATATTAAAATGAAATCTATCGAAATATTTGTTTCTTTTGGCTGAAACCCTCAGCTTAGCACTAGTAATCGTGCTGCTAATCTTCTTTAGCAATTGCGTTTGTGTAGTTATTTTCCAGTTTCAGCTTCGTGACTAGTTGCCAATTTGTAATGTCATTGTGAAGTGCTAATTTCTAGGCGCTGAACATAGCGTTAGCTTCCGTAGATATATATTTTTTTGTAATGTGTTGCGACTCGGTGGCGTTGCTCGCTGTAAAGCAATATACTTTAAAGAAATTTTAGGAGGAAAAACTGTAAAAAAACAAAAAAAAAAAATTTCAACGAATCTTAACACACCTTTCTAAACTCAATCCAACACTCTCTGCCAAGTTTCGTGTAAATCGAACAAACGTAGTAATTTTTTGCATCATTTACATAAAATGGGAACTATATCTTAATCTGATTTCGTCAAACTTTATCACACATCATTCTAGTCTAAATGTAATTCGCTATGCAAAATTTCGTATAAACCAAGGTTTAAGGTTAACAAGCAGGCGAATTCATGCCTTAGTCTTCTTTTGCTGTCAACATTTTAATCGCGTCTGCGTCTACAACTTCAGTAGTGTTGACGGTTTATTTGGGATATCATTTGTATTTTGTTTTTGCAAAATAGGCTGAATCCCAGTTTGTTATTTTTATAAAAACAACTATTTATTAGTGGGGAATGTGTGGCATTGTTTGCCGAGGGGTAAGGCAAGGAAGTTTCGGATCATGCCCTCGGCAACAATGCCATACATACGTTTTATTGAAAGATATTTTGAGTTTTTATCCTGTTTTGAGAGAAGAAAAAGGCATGAATTCGCCTGCCGGTTAACCTTATCCGAATAGTGTTAAAACAAAGTCGTTAAGAGTTACGGTATTTACACAATTAAAAAAATATGATTTAGGTTAATGGCTTGTGTCTGGGTTGAGGGAATGGTACATGCCAAAAATTTTAATAACTATTTCATACAAGAAGACTACAGTAACATTTGGTATTTGGAGTGCAATTTTATTGTTACATATTTTAAAACATTATTTTATTAATTTTTTTTTGTCTTTTACAAAATTTAGTTTAGTTCGTTTGGGCAATACAACGTATTCTAAGTACATATAATGTTTGGTTTAAGGTAGAAAATTCGTATGATTTTTATTAAAGACCGCAAATTTTAAAATACATATGTTCTAAAAATATTAAGTTCTAAAAAGAAGATTTTCTTGAAGGCGGGGGGCAGAAAATTTTTTTTCTAAAAATCACAACATATGTATACTTCGGATATTCCCATTAAAACATTCTTCAATAGACTCTATCGATATATTATCTGAACATCAGAATTTATTCGTTTATTTTATTTAACTCTTTTCTAGCGTCGACAAGAGGAATTGGACAGGAAAGCGGCGGAATTAGATAGACGAGAGCAACAGTTGCAAGGCAATGTTCCACAACTTAATAACTGGCCACCTCTCCCCGACAATTTCTGTGTGAAACCATGTTTTTATCAGGATTTCAATTTGGAAATTCCCCCAGAATTCCAAAGACTTGTAAAACATTTATATTACACATGGATGTGTAAGTTTCTAAACACAGAATTGATTGATTGACGTTGAAATTATGTTAATAATGTCATTGTCCTTATTTTGTAGTCTACACCTTAACAATGTGTGTTAATATTATTGGAGGTTTAACCATTCTGCTACATACCGGAGATTTTACAAATTTCGGACTTTCTATTTTCTATACATTGCTCTTTACTCCTGCATCCTATATTTGCTGGTAAGTTATCTCAAAATTCGTATGATTAGATATATATCCTATATTATTATTTTGTTTTATTCGTAGGTTTCGACCGGCCTACAAGGCCTTTCGCAACGATTCCAGCTTTAACTTCATGGTGTTCTTCTTTGTTTACTTCTTTCAAACACTTTTCTCTGTGTTTCAAGCTATTGGGTTCCCCAAGAGTGGTTATTGTGGCTTTATAGTTGCTATATCCCAGTTCAATTCTTCAGCCGCCGGTATTATTGTTGGTCTTTTGTTGCTATGCATTGCCTTCTGTTTTGCTATTACAGCTGCTGCAAATATAATGATGATCACAAAGGTAGTTTGCATTTCGTTATAAATGAAGAAAACTCTTACTAATTTTTCTGTCGGTTACAGATCCATTCAATATATAGAAGTTCTGGTGCCAGTATGGCCAAGGCACAGGCTGAATTTGCTACCGAGTTTATGCGTAACCAGCATGTTCAAGAAGCTACAACATCTGCAGTTAACTCGGCTATTAATTCTCAGTTTAATAATCGCCGGTATTAGACCCCAATGACATTTCTTAAAGCAGAATCAATCACATTCAAGAAATAAAATATGCATAGAGAAAATTCGCCTTGCAGTCATGAAGATTGGTATAAGTAATAACAAAACTACAATAATTACAGCAGTGAAATTGACGTCTGAGAACGAAGTTAAAATCAATTGAAATTGCTTCTTTTGTTTTGTTTCGTTTCGATTTATTTCTGTGTTTTGTTTTAACGGTTATATTATTAACATTCATAAACTGCATACGTAAATACATACATTGATATAATAGAGACACGATTTTAGACGATGTTAAACGAAGCATTGCAACATATTTGGTAATGTGAGAGTAAAGTAAACAAATGATCGAATGAGAATACTACTAGCTCTTACTGACAAGCGTGTAGTGGTTTTGTGAGGAGTAAATATATACATTTAAACGTCCATTTCTCTATATTTGAACAACTAATATATAAATTAAATATAACAAGTTTTTATCGTCATATTATTATTATTATATTTCATAACATTCAAAATGAATCTATAGACTATTGTGTAGTACGGTCATATTCCCCTCATGTTCCATCGGAAAGAAAAATCCATTGATGATTTTATTATAATTATTATTATTTTGTTATCTACATATATATGTATATGTATTCATATGTAATAAATTACTATTAATTAATTGATGTATATACAATGGCACATACCACTTATTTAAGACATCTGGTATGAATGGAATGTGGGAAGATTATTGTCATCAATGGTAAGAATAAGCTGTATTAAGACCTTCATTCCAGCAGTATGGTCATTTCTAAAAATCGTAAAGGTAAATCTATATACTAATAGTTTAATTTATCCTCCTTACATTCCAATAAAACATATTAAAAACATAAAATTTCAAATTGTTTTATCTCAAAATTCCATACAGTGCAATCGTCTGACGAATGTCAATGGAGTCATAGACCAGTTATATATCATATTCAGCCTGTTGCTAGACTTCAATATTCTGTAAGCAAAATTGCTGTTGCTTCAATTGCTTTGATGAACTGGGAAAAGCAAAAAAAAAGAGGTGTAATTTCGAATTTTCGAAAACGGTGGTTGAAAAAATGTTTCGTGTTGTCATATTTTAATTTTAGTTGTAATGTTGTCCCATTGTAATCTAATTTTAAAATACTTTATTAATGTTATTTCGAGGGCGGTTCGGAAACTTTTTAGCCTATCAATGAAAGAGAATAGTTAGTTTTTTAAAAATATTTTATTTTTCAATATAATCTCCTCCTGCACTTAGTCCAACACTTTTCTAGCAATTCTATCCCTTGATCAAAATAGTTTTCCTCAAGGTCTTCAAAATAGTGGTTTACAACTGTAACAAGTAAACGTCACTAGGGGTTAAATCAGGAGAATAAGGTGGGTGTTCAAGCAATTCTTTACTATAATTCGTTAATTTTAGCCATTGTTAAAACACTCTTGTGCGCTGATGCGTTGATAGAACTTATTTTTTTTGTGTTGTAAGCCAGGACGTTTTTCTCGAATTTGTACATTTAATGATCCAAAAGGTTGCAATAGTACTCTGAATTTATTGTTTTACCCTTTTGCAGATGGCCAATCAATAAATTACCTTTGAAATCTCAAAACACCGTTCCCATAACCTTACAAGCCGATTGAGTTCTTTGCCTTCTTTGGGCACTTCCTCCAGCTTTGGATTGTTCTTTTGTCTCTGGACTCCATCATTTCAGATGCCCATGGTATTAGCAATTTCAAACACTTTTATTTGTCGATCATTTAATACCGTATCATGCACTTTGGCTACAATTTCTGTTGTTGCTGTTTGTGGGCGTCCACTGCGTGTTTCATCTTCAATTCTTGTACGACCACGTTTAAATTCAGCAACCCAATTTTTTACTGTTGCATATGAAGGAGCACTTTCACCTAACACAGTCACCATATCATTATGAATTTCGGCTTAACTCTAGTTTAGTAAAAACGATCAGATTTTTCTGAAATTTTTTCCAGAGGTAGGTATTTTTACCCTAATTATGGGGATATCTTTTTTTCTTGGGGGACGTATCCGGTTACCCGGTTATTTGACCCGGAAGTTCGGGTACGGGTACGGGTACCCGGTTATATCCGGTTCTACGGATCCGGTTAATATAATATGGGTATCATTTTAAAGGTTATAAAAATACCTTTCCATTGAGTGGTAACATGATTTATCTCAAACCATTTTGGAGATAAAGTCAAAAAACTGGGTTTTGGTCCCCGATTTTTTTGAAAAACTCCCTAAAAGTCAAACTTGGGTCCATTATAATCGCTCTCCAACCTAGTCTAAAATGATAGACCACAATTTTCCCTTTCCAAAATGGTGCGATATGTGGCTCTATCTGTTGTGGATCAAAAGATATGGGCCTTAGAACCCTACAAAAACAAGAAAATTCTGTCGCGGTGTTGGTATCTGTCCATAGGAGAAAGTCTTAAATACCCGGCCGAAGGCCGGCTACACAAAAAAAGATTCTATTTAGAAGGAGTTTCTGTTGCGTAGCCGGTGTTGGCATCTGTCCATAGGAGAAAGTCTTAAATCCCCGGCCGAAGGCCGGTCACCCAAAAAAAAATATTCCATTTAACAAGAAATTCTGTCGCGTAGCCGGTGTTGGTATCTGTCCATAGGAGAAAGTCTGAAATCCCCGGCCGAAGGCCGGCTACACAAAAAAATATTCAGAAGGAGTTTCTGTTGCGTAGCCGGTGTTGGCATCTGTCCATAGGAGAAAGTCTTAAACCCGCGGCCGAAGGCCGGTCACCCAAAAAAAATATTCTATTTAACAAGAGATTCTGTCGCGTAGCCGGTGTTGGTATCTGTCCATAGGAGAAAGTCTTAAATCCCCGGCCGAAGGCCGGCTACCCACCAAAACTATTCTAATTAAAAGGAGATTCTGTCGCGTAGCCGGTGTTGCCATCTGTCCATAGGAGAAAGTCTTAAATCCCCGGCCGAAGGCCGGTCACCCAAAAAAAAAATATTCTATTTAACAAGAGATTCTGTCGCGTAGCCGGTGTTGGTATCTGTCCATAGGAGAAAGTCTGAAATCCCCGGCCGAAGGCCGGCTACACAAAAAAATATTCAGAAGGAGTTTCTGTTGCGTAGCCGGTGTTGGCATCTGTCCATAGGAGAAAGTCTTAAACCCGCGGCCGAAGGCCGGTCACCCAAAAAAAATATTCTATTTAACAAGAGATTCTGTCGCGTAGCCGGTGTTGGTATCTGTCCATAGGAGAAAGTCTTAAATCCCCGGCCGAAGGCCGGCTACACAAAAAAATATTCTATTTAGAAGGAGATTCTGTTGCGTAGCCGGTGTTGGCATCTGTCCATAGGAGAAAGTCTTAAATCCCCGGCCGAAGGCCGGTCACCCAAAAAACACCATGCTATTTAAAAGGAGTTTCTGTCATGTAGAAAGATTTTCCTTGTTTTTATAGGGTTCTAAGGCCCATATCTTTTGATCCACAATAGATACAGCCACATATCGCACCATTTTGGAAAGGACAAATCGTGGTCTATCATTTGAGTCTGGGATGGAGAAGGACTATAATGGACCCAAGTTCGACTTTTAGGGAGTTTTTCAAAAAAATCGGGGACCAAAACCAAGTTTTTTGAATATATCTCCAAAATGGTTTGAGATAACCCTATCATATTACCACTCAATGGAAAGGTATTTTTATAACCTTTAAAAAAAAGAGGTGTAATTTCGAATTTTCGAAAACGGTGGTTGAAAAAATGATTCGTGTTGTCATATTTTAATTTTAGTTGTAATGTTGTCCCATTGTAATCTAATTTTAAAATACTTTATTAATGTTATTTCGAGGGCGGTTCGGAAACTTTTTAGCCTATCAATGAAAGAGAATAGTTAGTTTTTTAAAAATATTTTATTTTTCAATATAATCTCCTCCTGCACTTAGTCCAACACTTTTCTAGCAATTCTATCCCTTGATCAAAATAGTTTTCCTCAAGGTCTTCAAAATAGTGGTTTACAACTGTAACAAGTAAACGTCACTAGGGGTTAAATCAGGAGAATAAGGTGGGTGTTCAAGCAATTCTTTACTATAATTCGTTAATTTTAGCCATTGTTAAAACACTCTTGTGCGCTGATGCGTTGATAGAACTTATTTTTTTTGTGTTGTAAGCCAGGACGTTTTTCTCGAATTTGTACATTTAATGATCCAAAAGGTTGCAATAGTACTCTGAATTTATTGTTTTACCCTTTTGCAGATGGCCAATCAATAAATTACCTTTGAAATCTCAAAACACCGTTCCCATAACCTTACAAGCCGATTGAGTTCTTTGCCTTCTTTGGGCACTTCCTCCAGCTTTGGATTGTTCTTTTGTCTCTGGACTCCATCATTTCAGATGCCCATGGTATTAGCAATTTCAAACACTTTTATTTGTCGATCATTTAATACCGTATCATGCACTTTGGCTACAATTTCTGTTGTTGCTGTTTGTGGGCGTCCACTGCGTGTTTCATCTTCAATTCTTGTACGACCACGTTTAAATTCAGCAACCCAATTTTTTACTGTTGCATATGAAGGAGCACTTTCACCTAACACAGTCACCATATCATTATGAATTTCGGCTTAACTCTAGTTTAGTAAAAACGATCAGATTTTTAATGCATATTTTTTTAAGGTTGACTGTTGTTGCTGTTTGTGGGCGTTCTGAAATTTTTTCCAGAGGTAGGTATTTTTACCCTAATTATGGGGATATCTTTTTTTCTTGGGGGACGTATCCGGTTACCCGGTTATTTGACCCGGAAGTTCGGGTACGGGTACCCGGTTATATCCGGTTCTACGGATCCGGTTAATATAATATGGGTATCATTTTAAAGGTTATAAAAATACCTTTCCATTGAGTGGTAACATGATTTATCTCAAACCATTTTGGAGATAAAGTCAAAAAACTGGGTTTTGGTCCCCGATTTTTTTGAAAAACTCCCTAAAAGTCAAACTTGGGTCCATTATAATCGCTCTCCAACCTAGTCTAAAATGATAGACCACAATTTTCCCTTTCCAAAATGGTGCGATATGTGGCTCTATCTGTTGTGGATCAAAAGATATGGGCCTTAGAACCCTACAAAAACAAGAAAATTCATCTGTCCATAGAAAATTTAAATACCCGGCCGAAGGCCGGCTACACAAAAAAAGATTCTATTTAGAAGGAGTTTCTGTTGCGTAGCCGGTGTTGGCATCTGTCCATAGGAGAAAGTCTTAAATCCCCGGCCGAAGGCCGGTCACCCAAAAAAAAATATTCCATTTAACAAGAAATTCTGTCGCGTAGCCGGTGTTGGTATCTGTCCATAGGAGAAAGTCTGAAATCCCCGGGCCGGCTACACAAAAAAATATTCAGAAGGAGTTTCTGTTGCGTAGCCGGTGTTGGCATCTGTCCATAGGAGAAAGTCTTAAACCCGCGGCCGAAGGCCGGTCACCCAAAAAAAAATATTCTATTTAACAAGAGATTCTGTCGCGTAGCCGGTGTTGGTATCTGTCCATAGGAGAAAGTCTTAAATCCCCGGCCGAAGGCCGGCTACCCACCAAAACTATTCTAATTAAAAGGAGATTCTGTCGCGTAGCCGGTGTTGCCATCTGTCCATAGGAGAAAGTCTTAAATCCCCGGCCGAAGGCCGGTCACCCAAAAAAAATATTCTATTTAACAAGAGATTCTGTCGCGTAGCCGGTGTTGGTATCTGTCCATAGGAGAAAGTCTGAAATCCCCGGCCGAAGGCCGGCTACACAAAAAAATATTCAGAAGGAGTTTCTGTTGCGTAGCCGGTGTTGGCATCTGTCCATAGGAGAAAGTCTTAAACCCGCGGCCGAAGGCCGGTCACCCAAAAAAAATATTCTATTTAACAAGAGATTCTGTCGCGTAGCCGGTGTTGGTATCTGTCCATAGGAGAAAGTCTTAAATCCCCGGCCGAAGGCCGGCTACACAAAAAAATATTCTATTTAGAAGGAGATTCTGTTGCGTAGCCGGTGTTGGCATCTGTCCATAGGAGAAAGTCTTAAATCCCCGGCCGAAGGCCGGTCACCCAAAAAACACCATGCTATTTAAAAGGAGTTTCTGTCATGTAGAAAGATTTTCCTTGTTTTTATAGGGTTCTAAGGCCCATATCTTTTGATCCACAATAGATACAGCCACATATCGCATCATTTTGGAAAGGACAAATCGTGGTCTATCATTTGAGTCTGGGATGGAGAAGGACTATAATGGACCCAAGTTCGACTTTTAGGGAGTTTTTCAAAAAAATCGGGGACCAAAACCAAGTTTTTTGAATATATCTCCAAAATGGTTTGAGATAACCCTATCATATTACCACTCAATGGAAAGGTATTTTTATAACCTTTAAAATGATACCCATATTATATAAACCGGATCCGTAGAACCGGATATCAACCGGGTCAAATCCGGGTCTCCACCAAGAAAAAAAGATCTCCCCATAATTAGGGTAAAAATACCTACTTCTGGAAAAAAAATCTGATCGTTTTTACTAAACTAGTACTTGTCCACCCAAGAAAAAAACTGATTCCACACATAATTAGGGTAAAAATACCTACCATTTAACGATGGAAAAAAATCACAGTTTATTATTTCAGAAAAATCTGATTTTTAAAAACGTTTTTCCTCTACTTTAAGTTGTACTATGACGCTTTTGCTACTTTAAAGCATATACAACAACATTATTTCACACAAAATGCGTCAGTGTAAATGTCATTCAGTCCTGTTTGATAGGCTTGTTGACCTAGAGGTTTACGCTTATATCTCTGGACCTCTCACTCTAGAACATGAAGATCTCTCTTGATGTGCCTGTGCGGAGGAGTTCTGTCCATAAGGCTATGTCGCGGGTGTTACCGACGATAAAAGACAGTCAAGTACTGCAGGCTCAGTAGCCTATTTTCCAAGCTTCATGAACTATGTGTGTTAAGAGGGCTGATGTTAAATACTCAACTTCATGTTCATCCAAGCAATTTCAAAGCAGCGGCCTCTTTTATTGGAGTTGGAACTGTTGTGGATCTATTTGAAACGACGAGCGTTTAATAAATACATTTGTCACATAATTCGTACTTATATTTACATACCCGTGGTCACTTATGGAGAGTATATTTGATAGATCTCATAAAATTCTTTTTTTTAATTCGTTCATTTTTGTTTAAAAAAACACTCGTACCACACAAAAATATGTTTTCATTTACAATTTATTGACGTTTCCTTTTGTCATTCTTCGTTATTGTTTACTTTGTGGCGACAGTGTTGCCCTATTTTCAATTTAGTTTGCGAATGCGTTTGCGTGAACGTTACAGAGTACCAAATTGTACTCTTAACGCATTTAGCTTTCGCAACGCACTTGCTTTCGCAACGCAATACAGAGTAACCCCCCTGTTAACGTAGACAATGATATGATGGTGTTGTATGTCGAGTGAAATGACGGGTTGTTAGGTTATGTAATTTACCTGACCTGGTGCCACAATGGTGATGTCTTGCAAACTGTGGCTATCTCTTCTAATCCTTGTGGGGACATTAACCGTGGAAAATGTTGAGCTATCACTTTGCTCGGCCAGTGTTGTACCCCCTCCTGTCATTACCTAGGATGGAATGCCAAAAATTATGGTGGGCGTTGTTCACTGTCCCATTCGTTGTTCGACCCATAATCATGAAGTAATTTTTTAGAGTATATATCGCAAATAAATTCATTTTGACAGCATGAAAAAAAATATACCATTTTCAACATTTTTAAGTAGAATTGAAAATGATAATTGAAAAGTAACAAATTGTCAAGTTTTTATATATGCAGAAGGATGTAAATTAGCATGAATCAAATTTGGATCTAATACCATAGACAGACGACAGCCTTAATTTGCATTAAAAATTTCTTAATTTGAATTAATATTTACCCTTGACAGACGAGAGTTTCTGCATTTACGAAACAGTTTTTTGCTTCAAAACAATTGTTTGTCTGTGTGTAGGATGACAATTTTTTACATTTGTTTCGATATTTTTCGGGATTACATGTTTAGGAAATAGATACATGGCATAAAGGAGGAATAGCAGCTATGATGTTAGCAAAACAGCTCACAATTTAAAAAATGGGTGACATTTTCCTTCATTTCTTATTTTTATTTTCATAAATATAAATAAATTTGACAAGAAACAATTAATTTTAGACAGCATTGCCATGTTGAAATTGCCTAATTCAGTATAAATTCAGTTTGATTTTGTGCATTAACAACACATAAAAATGAGGATAATGTACAAGTTAATTGGAATTAAGGCTGTTAATGCAAATTAAGGCTGTAGGCTATAAATAGAAAAAGCTATTTTCTTTCCTATGACTATAGTATGAACCCATATCTTAATTTAATTGTATGCATTTTGTATGCAAATTAGAACCAAATGACAAAGAATTGCATTAAGTTGATAAGAAATAAATACAAAATATGGTCTTGTAATTAACGTAACAAATTTATTATTTTCCTTTAGCAACATGTATGTATAATTTTTGAGCTGGTTCAATCGCATCTCTTATTCTTTTATTGCATTCAGCAAACTTTTCATACCAGTTATATTTTTAGGCGAAGTACCATAAAATACATGTCGTAGTTTACTACATCTGCCATATAATCTCAAAGAGGAAAAGAAAAACGGAGGAACAAATAGTGTTGCCAATAATTTAGAAAATGGGCATGTTCAGTGGAAGGAAATACTGATCTTGAAGATGCCAAGGTGCATGTCCTGAAAGGAGAATATGGAATTCCAAAATATGGCAGTCATTACGTTAATTAAGGAGGAAAAGAAAGAAGGATTAGCATCAATATATGAAAATGGTACAAGCATGCACGTCGATTTTCCTCCAGTTAGAAAACTTAAAACCGATTAAATTTAAATTGGTCTTCAAGAAATGACAATTGAAAACTTTTGTAGAAAAGGGGTTCATAGAATATTGTGAAGTATTCTCACCAGTTGTTAAACATACAACACCAAAATAAAAGAAAATAAATACAAAGACAAGAGATTCTTAATAATTCAATATTAGATCATTTGTAGAATTAATGTGCGGTACAAATTTAAAAATATTTAATGTTAATGGAAAGTTTCCAAGTACACGCCAAGACTCATTATTATCTATAAAAAGGTTTATGCAAAGGATTTTTGAAAGGAGTAGTCAAAACATATTTTTAATTGGTACTTTTTATAATAGTGCTTCGAATTTACTTGTTATTATTGAGGAGATTTCGGGTATCCTTAATGACCCCATGGATCAATCACGTCATTGCTTCCGCCATCAGTTTAATTCCTTCTGCATTAGCAGCTGTACACTCTGCCAGCATCTAAGAACAATTAATTTGCAGACCTAAGAAAATGTATTTTTAATTTACATTAATTCTAAGATTAATGTATTTTTACAAATTCATACCTGTTTATTGAAAATTTCTAAAAACTTCGAATTTCTTCATTTTCCACTCGTTTTCTTTTCGTACCGTGGGCTTCTTTTTGATGAGTAAGTAAGTTCAATAGCGAACTTCGGAAGGCGACTTCCATCTCAACTTCAAGATCAAAATAAATGTATCATGTTTTTATACATAATGCGAACATGATATGCATTACTCCCTCCTATGGCACATTTTCCTTCACTGACTCGTCTCCTTCTATATTGGCATGCCCAATTAGATCAATAACTTTCAGTACCATATCTGTAAGGGATTGCTGACGTTTTCTGTCCCTGCATTGTTGGCTTGTACGACTCCACAGATCTCTCCACACCATCATTGAACAGTCGATTCTTATGTGATTATTTATTCTTATATGTAAAATGATTATTTATTTTTATTATTCTTATATGTAAAAATGCTATAATTTAAATTATTTATTGTGTTCCATTGTTCAGCAATCTTTTCTGCACCTCCAATACCATTCATTTCGTTTTTTTGTTGCATTCAAATTTGCCATGCATTTTCTCAAACTTGCCACTTGCTAATTCTTTATTGTTTGTCATAGAATCGACAATGTACTTGTTTTATTCCGTTGACGCGCGGTAACATCTGCAAAAATTATCGAATATTGTTATTTGCTGACCGCGAAGTACACACAATATATTCTATTATTACTTACATTACTCTCTCGCTTCTCCTGTCATATTTTGCGTCTAAACATTGGTCAGTTATTATTTTAGATATATGTCGCTAAAAATTGGTGTAGGATGGTGGGTCATTTACAATATCTTTTTTTGAATGTATATGTGTAACGTGGAGTTAATCTGGATACTGTCGTACATTCGGGCAATATTCTTGCCTCTTTTATTGTCTTATCTTCAATTTGTTTGCCGGAGTTTTTTCTTGTCGATTTTATGTTATCCATCATGTGGTACATGATCACGATACTTAAAATATGATCCCGCAATGAGTCTAACTCTATTCATATTATTAAAATCCAAAAGACCGGTGTTGGAACATTTTGAATCTTAAAACATTAAATTTAAAATGAGGTTAGATTTGTACCAATTAACAAACATTTCAAAAACCAAAAAACTTTATTTGTATTGTTCCAATCAACGTAGAGAGATGCTATGAGCCAATTTTAATTTAGAATAAATCAAGGTATATTAATAAGGTAACAGTATCAAGCCAGCTGGTGGTAATATTATATGTCACAACAATTTGTTTTTCTTGAATTCGCCGGAAAAAATAAAATTAAAGAATACAATTTCTGAAGAAACAAAACATATATGTAGGTCATGTATGGGATACCTTCACATGAAATTCTTTAGGAAGATCATTTACTGCAAGAATCTATTATCTTAAGACTTTCTATAACGATTTGGTAGCGTATTTCACATAAAAATCCCATCCTTATATACCTATAATAAACGATATCAATAATCAAAGGGCGAAGCCTTAATCTTCGAATGAGACCTTCAGAATAGACAATACATATGATAAGGATATTGATCAAGGAAACAAGAACTGCATTCTGGAGTTTTATTGTTAAACTTTGTTAGAATTCAGTTTCTTCATTTTAATTTCTTATTGAATGCAAATTTCCTTGCAAAACTTTCTATGTTCCCTTCCATATAATGATACGTCCCAAACTCAATAATTTGGTTGTAATTTTGAACCTTAGATTTCCACATATGTTGAGTTTGGTATGCTGAGGTGTTACTACCGCAGAAAACATATTCAAAATGGGTCCACGTCTTCGTTTCTCCAAAAATGTATTCGTTGTCATCAGTTCTTTACATTAACGAATCATTTTTATATTTTATGCTATATTTAATTCATAAATTTGCGATTTGCAAAAAAACACACAATTTGTAGAAAATTGTCTATCCAAAATAAAACACCCTTTCCGATGGAATTTGATGTTATTCAAATTGTGTTCAATATAACTTACAGAAACGTTAAAATGTTCATATATTCTTCAATATATGACGATATGGGTATCCAAATGTTTTAAAAATTATGTACCAATACAAATGTACAATTTTTTTAAATTTCAAAATTTTTCCGAATGTCCATGAACTTCCAAAAAGTTGTAAGATTTTACCAAATACTTCACAAAAATATTCCAAAAATTCTATGAAATTAAAATATAGTTTTTCAAAACGATTTTTCCAGAAGAATTCTTATATTTTTTTAACAAGTATGGTGAATTAAATAAAACATATTTTGAATAGTCACCATAGAAAAAAAAGAATAGGAATTTCCTTTTTATGTTTTTCCTTTTTCTTCAAATTTTTAGTCTTTGTAATGTAATGATGATGTATGACAAGTGCCAAATTATTCAAGACCTTTCCGAAGGTTGCGCAAAAAAACATGTGTAAAAAATCGTACTTATGTGTACGAAAAGTACTAAATGGTAATAAAATTGGTGCAAGTTAGATTTAGGTGAACAGATAGAGCTGGAGTCTTTAAATTAGGAATTAAAATGACTATTGGAGTACAGGATTGGGGTATTTTAGGGTAAATTCGTACTTATTGGCACGACAGGTACTATATAGTACTAAATTTAGTACAATTTGGATTTTGCATAAATGGATTAAGATGAAAACCCTGAAATTTGGAATTGAGATTATTGTTGAAGATTGAGCTATAGAGACATCTTTTGAAATTCGTATTTATGTGTATGAAAAGTACTGAACGGCAATATATTTGGTACAATTTGGTTTTGGGTAAACGGAAAGAGCTGGAACGTAAAATTTGGAATAATGGTTGCTGTTGGGATATAGAATAGAGATATGGAAGCATAGTACTTATTTATACTAAATGGTACTATATTTGGTACTACTTGATTAAGTGTGAACAGATAGAGCTGGACTCCAGAATTTTGGAATTAAAATTTCTGTTGGAGTGTAGGATCGACATAGTTTAGGAAATTCTTAATTATAGAAACAAAAAGTACTACTTTGTACCTAATAGTTTACAAATTGTTTTTGTGTGAACGGATAGGGTTGAGATTCTGAAAGTTTGTATTTATGAGTACGAAAAGTACTAAATTTGGTATAATTTGGACTTTGGTGGAATTAAGATTATTGTTAGAGTGTAGGATTGATGTAGTTTTAGAAATTCTTACTTATGAGTATGAAAGGTACTAAGTAGTACTAAATTTGGAAAAATTTGGATTTGGTTGTATCCTGAGCTTTGAGCTCTGGAGACAACTTTGGAAACTCGAACTTATGTGTACGCATAGTAAATAGAATAGAAAATGCATTAAAGTTAAATTTGGGCAATGGAGAGAGCTGGAATCCTAAAATTTAGAGTGTGGATCACTGGCGAAAAGTTAGAAAGTAGTATCAAAAGGTTTTTGGTACTAATTAGTACTAAATTTAGTGGTGGTGATGGTATGGAGGTAGTCTCAAAAATGTATACTCGAAAAGTGCTAAATGGAACTAAATGTGGAATCTCTACGTATTTGGTAAAATATATAATTGGAATTCTGATCTCTTTTTAATCTGTGTAATGGAAATAAGAGAGAGATTTCGGAAAATATTGCTTATGTGTATGAAGAGTACTAAATGGTAATAAACTGGATATTACATGAAGGAATAGAGGTGGAATTCAGAACAATAGTACAACAAGTTATACAGTATTAACGATTTCCATATATATATATATATATATATTGTGCATTTGTGTTCATTTATTCTGACATTGGCCCATAAGGTGTATTTTCTCCTTTCTGACAAAAGCTACCCTACCTTGTATAATTGTATCATGGTTTTGATATGGATTTTATAGATTTTTGAAAAAAAAATTGTACAGTTCAATATTACCTCATCTTTTTTATACCACATGTTAGTGATTTTACATAACATAATTTGCCTGCATATTTTAAGCTTAAATAAAAATGTGGATGGTTAAGGGATTTCTATAGTATGTTACTGTACTTCCATCTATGTCTTACTCTATATATTGATCATAAAATATGTTGTTGTTCTACTGTTCCAATACATTTCTTGGGATTTTCAACTGTTATTTAATTTTAGTAAATTCTTAAAAATCAGGGGGTTCTTACACAGTCTGGAAGATGCAGAAGGGAATGTACATTAAGGGGACCCCCCACATTCTGGGCACGATAACTCAAAAACTAATAACCCAATCGGTTCCAAATTTTTACACATTTCTCCGTAAGTGTATAGCTATCGTATGAACTAGGATAAAGGCAATCGGTGAAGATCTTCCTTATTTTTTAACTTGTTTCTGGTCAAAATCCGCAATTTTCAAAAAATATTTTTTCAAAGGTCCGCCATTTTGTTATTTTTAGAGCGAAGTCAATAATCCTAGTTCATACGAGAGCCAGTCATGTACTCTTTCTAACACCGTTGGAATTTTCGGATTCCGATGTTCCAGTGAGGAGTTATCATGCCCGCCATCAAAAATAAGGACTTTTCTTTAATTACAAAAAACAACAACAAGACAACAACATTTTTTTTTTTGTAAATTATTTTTCTTCTCTTTTAAATCTTCAAATATATATGTGCAAAGTTGCAAACCTTAACAATCATTGGTATTGATTTACCCGTCCATTGAAAATCTTGAAAAATTAATATCGAGAATGGGTGGGGTTCCCTTAAAGAAACGTCATGGTCACCAAATATTAGTGGAATGCTTCAATATAGTAGTGAAGCATTGAAAAAGCTATATCTAAATTTTCGCTATGATTTCCCTCTGACATTAAAAGCCTATAGGCACAATGTAATAGGCAAAAATGATAATAAAATCGTTATCCACGACATTAGCTAATGCGACTACTCCGGTGTATAAAAAACTAAATGCCTTTTATTTGAAATGAATACTTTAATCTTTAATATCTAGTTCTAAGTGCAAAACTCCACACAATGTGCTGAAAACCATTCTGTTATTTAAACGCCGTCCTTGTTGCGTGCATTTACTACATCCATCGAATGTATTATGCCTAACCGGGTGTGCGGACAGATATTTCACAAACAAAACTTCTTATCTTCATAGTAATAGTTTTATCCCCAAGTTGAAGTCCACTTTCCGGTAGATCTTTGATTTTATAAAATTATATGAACCTGGTGACCATGTTCTAGTCGTACAATAATGCGCTTTTAATAGTGTCATAGATGATACTAGCAAACGAATATAATTGGAAGAAAGAAGAAAGTACCTATCTAAATTGTCTGGGGTTTGTTCTCCGTTTTCTTTATCAAAACTAAAATCTAGACAAAGATTTTAGTTTGCACTATTATTATTGAATTTACTTTCTCAATTTGTTTTGCTGTTTTTATGTCTTTTTATTTTCTCCAATATTTCAATTGTCTTCGACAATCATCCTCAGGGATCAGTTGAAAACACAATTGTAGTACGTTTGACGGAATTCAGCTTTGAAAATTTATATGAAAATATCTTCCTTCGAAATGTACGCAAATCTTGTGTCCAGTGGTAAAAATTTTTAAATCATTTATATTTATTAATATTTTTAAGTTCCCTGTCTATAAAACAAATAAATATCAATTGCAATTCTTAGCTAAATCTTGAGATCAAAGTGGAGCTTTAGAAAAAATATTTTTTGAAAATTTGCGTAACATTTTATGGAATTTATTTTATTTGAAATTGGTATATGAATTCCATATTAAGAAGGCTTGCCATTGTCAATTTCTCAAATGAGACTACCTTGTATAGTTATGTCATGGTCCATTGCATGGCACAATAATAAGTAATTAATTTATCGCAGCTGATGGCTTGATTAACTGTCAAAGTGCGTAATTTCTTCTTGAATTCGATGTGCAATTTGTTAGATGGTCGAGACAAAAACAAAGGTTATTGTTTTGATACATCACTATAATAAATACAATAATCAAGTTCGGTTTGTATCCAACATTTTTGATAGGTCAAGTATATGACGGCGCGTCTAACATATTTTATTCAATCACAATTTCCTTCTGCACTTTCCATTCATTTTCCTTTCACTTTTTAGATTTAAGTCACATAAATTTCCACAAAATATACATAGAAACAAAAATTATTGCCGAAAAATTTTGGTGCCTCGAAGGGTTAGTACGCGAAAGTACAGGTGAAATGTAATGAGTTCGGATTCCGAAATGTTTTATAGAACTACATTATTTGTCCATATTTGGACGAATTAATTCTAAATATGACAAGAAGATCTCTGGAAAAGAGAAAATAGTTGAAATATTATCAAGAATTGTAAAAGTTTCAAATGCCAATGCCACACCCTGTGTCTATGCACAATTCTGAAGTTAATACTGATGACATAATAAATACAAATTTTTCCAAAAATTGAAGACTTAATTTTTATTTTTATTTTATTTTTTAATATACAATATTATTTGTTTAATATACAATACATTTGATATATATGAGATACATTAAAAGTAATGAATTAATATATTTTTGTGATATCAATAAATATAAAATATTGCCTTTAATTTAAATACATTCATCACGATTCATATATTAAACTAAAACATTGTTTTATAGATTAATCATCTACTCATATTAGATTTATGGAAGGAAAAATTTTACTTTTTTAATTTCGTACCAATCAGACTCTATCCAAGTCTGAACCGATTTCAAAACTTTCCACACGGTACGTTGTACAAAATTTTGTGTCTTTTGTGAACTATTTACTTAAAATCGGAAGTTATACATATCTAAATCTGAAAGTTTCTTACAATACTTAGCACACGGTACACTATACTAAATACAGTGTATTGTGCCAACTTACTTAAAATCTGACGAAACTATATATAGGAGCTATATATAACTCTAAACTGATTTCAACTAAACTTGTCACACGTAATGTTGTAGTAATTTCAGTGTGTAGTGTAAAATTTTGTACCTACCATGGAGAAACACTTATATCCAACTTCTAGGTTATACTAACTTCAGTAAGTTGTGCAAAATTTGTGTCAATTTTGTGTAAAATCGGGCGAAAATATATATGTAGAAGCTATATCAAAATCTGTACCGATTTCAATGAGACTTGCCAGAGATTAACTTGTGTGGCAATCGGACAAACTTTGGCTCTTTAGTGCACAATTTACATAAAATCGGCAGAAAAAATATATAGGAGCTAAATCTAAATCTGAACCGACTTTCACGAAACTTAACACACACATCATTCTAGACCTAATTCATTACGCTATACCAAATATCGTGCAATCATTCTAGACCTAATTCATTATGCTATGCAAAATTTCGTGCAAATCGTAAGATACTTTGGAGACTTTGGTACACCATTTACATTAAATCGGACGAAACTATGTAGGGGAGCTATATCTAAATCTGGACCGATTTTCAGGAAACTGAACACACATAATTCTAGACTAGAAATTCAGTACGATTTGCCAAATTTTGCGCAAATCGAAAGATATATAGGGACTTTGGTACACCATTTACATTAAATCGGACGAAAATATATATGGGAGATACATCTCAATCTGGACCGATTTTCAGGAACCTTAACACACATCAGTCTAGACCTAATTCATTACGCTATGCCAAATTTCGTGCAAATCGAATGATATATAGGGACTTTGGTACACCATTTACATTAAATCGGACGAAAATATATATGGGAGCTATATCTAAATCTGAACCGATTTTTCCCAATTTCAATAGGGTTCGTCCTTGGCCCAAATAAGTGGCCTATGCCAAATTTCATCCAATTCGCATCATAAATGCGACCTGTACATTGTTTACAATTTAACATGGACAGACAGACAGACGGATCCACTTAAAAAGTGATTCTATGCATATTCTCAAAAGGAACCGTCTGTTAAAAACATATGCACAAAGGCATAATACCCTGTACCACAGTATGGTGAAGGGTATAATGAATTCAAAATTGGGATCAAACTTGAGAATAGCCTAAATATTATACTTCATTTCATTGCAGTTTTTAACGAAACAGTACTATTTACTGACAATTTTTCTCAGTTTGTCAGTATCATGGTGATCGGTTTCGGAAAAATTTGTGGAAGAATGTCATAATAATATTCATGATGACTCATCACAATGCTGATATTCTGAGGAAAGCGGCCAGTCATCAACGCATTCTCGCCACGCATTCCATTAAACGATATAATAAGCGCCTTTTCAGTATCGGGGTGATCGCCTTTTCTTTGATGCAATGTTTTTATATTACACGAATTTGAACAATTTTTAATTTTTAGAACTATTTTTATCCATTTTCTTCATAGTAATAATTTCAATTTTTTCTTTATACTTAATATAACGCGTCTACAATTTTCGAAACTTCTATGAATTTAAAGCGTTGATATTTATTTTCATTACATTAATGACATGTATCCAACTAAAAATTAATTAAAAAAATCTAAACACAACGATTAATCAAATGATATAAAAATCACATTTTTCTAATTTTTTACAAGAAATTTCAGGAAAAAAATGTTGGGATTATTATTCCATTTTACCCGAATAAGTATACACCTTGCGGATTATAGCAAGACCCTTCCAATAAATCGTGGTATAGAACCCAATGGTAGGAATAAATCTTAAAATAAAACTATATTATGATTTTTTTTTTAAATTGCGTCTAAATCGCGTAATACTTAAATACATTTGATGCGCATGCGGTTTCCATGAAATACAGAAGGTTATCTTCCAATCCATGAATATTTTTCGAAATTCCATTTGACGGCTAATATGTAGGGGAGACTGCGGCACATTCGTCACTTTTTGTTTAGAGCTCTATATATCAGTAATAGTTCAATATATATAAAACTGATTATATTCCTCTTATACTTAATTATAAAAACTAGTAACAAAAAGATATAATAACTTAGTATTAGTTAAAAATTTCTACAGTTATGTAAAAAAGTCAAATTCGCCGAATGTGCCCTCACCCGGGGTAGCTTCGGCATTTGATGGCTTGGTAATTATCAGTTTGGTTGAAATTCAGATCTAAATTTATTAGCGGCGGACGCTGACATCTCAAGGTAACACACACCATCAGAAATAGGTTTTTTCTATCATCAATACAAGCACGTTTGGTTTGATTATTTTTAAAGATAATGGCCGAATGTGCTCCACTTTAAAGTGCTGAATGTAGCCCGAAGGCACTTTTTATAGTTTTTGTCATTTTTTTCTATCAATCTTCTAAAAATATTCTATTTTGAATTATTTTTATAAGAATGCACATTGTAATTAACTACTTTTTAATAATACTGGCTTAAGAAATGTGGTCCCCATTTTGGCTTCTAGTTTTCTTATTGGGTACTAAATGTCTCCACAAAATATTATAAATATAGGTCTACTTTTTCTGGTAGTTCCCATATAACGGTACCCCCAATTGTTCAGTATTTTTGGGGTTTTGATCGTATTTTTCCACCGAATTGGCTGTAATTTAGTATTTTGAGTTCTTATTAGGTTCCAAATTCCTCCACAAAAAATTATGAATATAGGTAAATTTTTTCGGGTAGTCCCCATATTAGGGTTCTTGAGCGCGTTTTTCAACCGAATTCGCTGCAATTTGATATTTTGTAGTCGTATATGGTGACAAATCTTCCTACCAAATATTGTTAATATTCGCCCCCTTTTGAGCGTAGTCCCCATATAACAACCTTTTTATATTAAAATAGTTATAGAATTTGTTCTGCGTTTTGGGTTTATTTTTCAGACTCTGTTGCACTCATTTCACCTGCGGAGGATATCGAGATACAAAAACTATATATGAACTATAACCCGCATTTAGGTACCAGATGGAGTGGACCGATAGTCCCAATTTTCGAATTTGAACTAATTTTGGTAGAAATAATAAGATGGGTAAAGTTTGGATGAAAACAAATTTGGTCCAAAGAAACATGGGGCCTAGAACCAATATTTCGGTGAGGCTCATTTTCACCGTATCAAAGTGTATACACCCTCATTAGCCATAAGGCTGAGGGTATAATTATCCATTAAAAATTTCTGAAATTTGTATAATGGTTTACATAATCGGTTTTTAGAAATGTCGGTATGAATCCACTTTTTGGTATTTTCCCTATATTTTCATTTCAAGTACCTGTCAGAATATCTATGGTGGAGGGTATCCAAAGTTCGACCCGGCCGAACTTAACGCTTTTTCACTTGTTTACATTAAAATAAACACAGCTTCCACCCAAATAAAGTTTGGAGGTCAATATCATGAAAAGTTTGCAACGACATATAATTAAGTAATTCCCGAGTTATAAAGTGGGGAACCTCGGTTTCAGCTATGTTGAAAAAATTGTCAATATTGCCCATATATAAATCCAATACCAGGCGAATGGAATTTCCAATTTGAACCAAACTTTGTAAAACCTATTATTTTTACCAAATCTTTTTAATAAAGTCCGAGGATGGCACCCATTGGACCACTCCTTCTTCCCACAAAATTGTCAACATTTTCGGGCATTCCATTCGCCTAATATTGGATTTAAAGATATCCAATATTAGGCTAATGGAATGCCCGATTTTAAATAAATTTTTACAACCTATTATCTTTACTAAGCCTCGATCAGGTCCGAAGGTGGGGCCCTTCTGCCCTCTCTCATCTGCTACATCCTACAAAAAGGGTCAATATAATATATTTGATCAACATAAAATCCAAAATCCGCTATACAATGGAGGTATTAAGGTATACAAAACCACGAAATCTTCAGCTAAGACTTTATAAAGCTTGTTGAAATCACTACAGATCAGTTGGAGTCTTAAATTTTTCGATAGACATAACTTCTAGCAGAATAAAATATATTGGCCTGCATGTCCATTTAACTACTCTTGTTAACTTTGCAGAGGTGTTTGAAAGTGTTTTGATTTTAGTTTATTAAATTTAACAAATTTAAGGAGTTTTTTTAATATTTTCAAAAAAAATGCAATAAAGAAAAAAATCACACAATGTTTTAATTAAATTCAAAGGCGAAGTTTTTCATAAAAACATTATTTATGGAAAATTACATGTAATAATTTTCTATTTTCACACTAAATCTAAAGTGTAGTATATGTAAGTGTTCTGAATTGAAATATTTTTAAAAATACTTCCAACAATATGATCTCTTATACAACTTACATTCAGTATAGGAAAACGATTTAAATTATTTTAACCGTTACCTCGTTACTGATACGCTTCTTGTGTGCCAGTATCATCAACATGGAGGTGGATGTACAGAGATTTTTATCGAATCTCACCATTGGGGACTTGCACAGACACTTTTGTTATCCCTCGAGAGGGTACTCTTTTGTAATAGATTAATTAAATCATAATACTCATGCGAGTGTGTAAACAACCATTGTCTCGAAGACAAAACTGATTTGGTAAATAAAGGACAATCACGTGCTCCTAAGCCAATCACTCTCATCAGCTGGATTAGTGCATACCGAAAGTCATTCAGTTCGTCTGCCAGTCAGTCACTGGCAATGAAATACCAACGCACAATCAGTGCGACTCATGGTGTTTCTCGTAGTGGGTGCGAATGTTTCGTGTGTGTGTGTGTGCGTGCGGTATGAGGTTTGGTGCGGTTAGCAGCACTCATGCGCATCTCTAAAGCGCTGTAATGAAATCCTTTAACACTTTTTCACACACACACATACGAACTGAGAATGCTTCTGATTTTTTGTAACACGTTGTCTATGCTATCTGCCAGCCAGCCAACCATTCATTCTTTGCGTATTGTCATTATTGTTGTGTCGACGTCTCCGTCTCTGGTCGTAGAGAGTTTTTCCTTTCGTTACAATTGAATACACCACACACAGAAGAGGAAGTGAGAACGCTTTGTGCTCCTCGAGCGAACTTCTTTGTATATCCTGATGTCAGTTCTCGAATTCAATTTTGTAAGCTAACAATCAGTGCCAAACTATACACAGCCAAGTGCGGATTTCGAAGAATCGTTTTAATGAAAAGAAAGAAATTCTAAGAAGAAAAGGAAAAAACAACACCTACAATACATATATATATATACACATAATAGAAGAAAAAATCATATAACAATAAAATTGCAAAAAAAAAAAAAAAAGAAAAAATGTTATTTGGGAAGCTGAAAAGTAAAATCGTTTATTTAACCAGTATATCGGAATCTTAAAAATGTGTGATTCTGTAAAATAAATTGAAAGCGAGAATTTAGCCAAATTACATTTTCAAAGGAGGAATCAAATTATACATAGAAAGTATAAAAGTGTGTGTCACTTTGAGAAAAAGTCATTTAATAAAAAAAGTTGAAGTGGGTCATTTTAAAATGGAAAAGAAACAAAAGGTCGAAGAAAATAATTTTCTCCATTGAGATTGAAAGTGAAAGCTATTTTTTGTTTGTGGAAATGTGTATGTGTGTGTATGTTTTGGATAATACTAATTATCATGTTCAATGTATGAAGAAGAAATTGTCCTCGCTCGCCCCGTGGTTATTGCTGTATGTGCAGTGCGTGAGTCGGGGAATAATTGTAGTAGACACACACACATGTATAAGTATGTATGGATCTGCCTGTGTGTGTGTGTGTTTGTTCAACATAGATTGTCCTTTTCAACGGCTGGATATGTTGACACGGGTCCCTCTTTACAGCCCAATGAAATTACATGTGTGTGTATGTGTTCAGCCTTCCGTGTATGTACACCGTGAATATGGTTTAATCGGTAAATAAATGCACAGCCATCACTTGATGGACGGCAAAATATGTACGTGTGCGTGTGTGAATGTGGTTAAAACCATACAATTAAACAAAAATTATAATTGGGGCCACACTTCTTGAATTGTCTGACAGTGGTATGAACATAAAGGTCGAGATATCAAAGCCAACATTAAATTGTAAATCAATATCAAATTGAAGAAGAATAGTGAAAAGGAAACGAATTGAAATGAATGGAATGGAATGAAAGGAAAAAATAACGAATTTGAACCCACCCAAGATGGAAGTGTTAGTGTGTCAGCCGCATATGTAGGAGGGTTTAAAGGACATACACATGTACGTATGTATGTATGCGGATAGCGTGAACCATTGGTCTAACAAATGAACGAATAAGCAAATAATGATAAAAGTAGGAAATAACAAAAAAGCACAAGAAAACAATTCAAAGGAATGAAAAAGATACATTTCATTGAATACTACCACTATTATGCATACATAAACACTACAATCTCTCTCACACAAACACACACACACAAACATACACACTCTCAATGAAAAAAGTAAAGGCTCACCAACTAGCATTTCTTAAGAAATGCTTTTGCTTTGTTTCCAGCTTATTCTCATCCACACTAGCTATATGTTTGGGTGTGTGCGTGTGTGTGGATGCTCGGCAAATACATAAACATTGGCCGTTTTGTGTAAGTAAATTAAGCGAATGCAGGTCATTTAATAAACTTTAATGTCCTTTGCTCCAATTTTGTGATGTCCCATCACTAACACATGTGTTTTTGCATAACGCTGGCGGTCAACTGCAGCTTTTTTCATTTTCCATGAATTCCTGTTGTTTTCTAATTATACAAATATTATATAATAATAAAATTTTCAAGTGTCAGTGTGAGTATGTGTAGAATCCCCTCCTTCTATTTAACCTACTTATGTATGTATGTATTTACATATTCACATCGCATCGTAGCGATATCAGTGTGTTGTACATAAGCGGGAGTGTTATGTTCTGTTCGTGGCCTAAAGAAGTTATGGCAGGCGGGTGAGCCGCTTCATAATGGTTAATAAAGTAAGCAATAATTCAAATATAAATCTTTTTGAATGAGAGGATTAGTTTACAATTTGCTTCCACAAGTTTTGTTACAAATTTCGCCCCTTGAGTAAATATACGTGCACACATACACACACTTACACAGAGGGAGAGAGCGAAAGCCACTTTTAACATATAGACCAAATTATGTACATGTATACAGAAGTACCTCCGTGAATATACTCGATTTACAATTCCAAATCAGCTGATTGAAAAAAGTGCCGCAAGAGTGTTTAAGCTAATCTAAGTTCTGGCTAATCTAAGTTTAGCATGGAAATAATTTGTCTAATGAGATTCTAAATTGTAATTAATTCAGTTCGTGAACATTGCATAGAAAGATCACTTAGTATAAGTTTAAATGGAAGCAGAACGTCCATTTTTTTAAATTCGCACAAAAATTAACAAAATGGCAGACCTATACAATTAGTTTATTGAAAAATCCCCTATTTATATGTTCATTAGTTGTTGAGATTTTCGACCGAGGTTTTTAAGGAACAATCTAGGTTCGAATAACGGAAAACGGTTTAAATTTTTGAAACTGTAAATTCAAGTCGATCGAACAAAAATACGATACGAGTATCCAAAGAAAGAGCCGTTTGTGTTGTTTGTGTGTAGATAGAAACTTTCATATTGTTTCTCACGAAATGACATTTTAGAAAGCGGTGTTCGATGTTATACAAATATACATACAAATTTTGCACTTAGGCGAGAGACTTTTTTAAACCATTTTTTGAAGGATTTAAAAAAAAAATGTCATTTTATTGATAAAATCAAAATTCTGAATTTGACAGCATTTCGATCATGTTTCGCTTAAGAACGAGTTTATTATGTTCCTAATGATCCCGCAGTAAAACCCAGTGAGCGGTAGTAGTATTGTCGAACGGGACCGACCATATGATACCCTACACAACTACTACTAAAGTCTGACATATTTTCTAAGTATTTTTCAGATCCCCTTCACTGTGTAAAATATGTGATGTTCTGCATATAGTAATGGCATCTATAGCGACTAGAAAATCAGATAATATAAAGTTTTCGGTTCTTTGACCCCCTAAATGCCATCTGAACGTCACCGAAAATTATAGGTGGGGTAATAGTAATACTAAACCATTTCAGAATACGTAGACCCCTGTAAATATTAGGTTGGGGAAAAAGAAATCCATTATTTTTTTCGGCAGATGGCTGTACTGACAGATTTCTCGTAAATTATCGATCAAACAATTTCAGATTTATGCTCGTTGGAAGGGCTAAAATTGCGAATGGTGTTTATGGCTCCCATACTGTAACAGCCTATTATATCCAATTTCGGTTTCGTAGATTCCTTTCAGGAATTTTTGATGTTAAAGATGCACCGCGCACAGGTAGGCCGGTCATAGAAAATGTCGACAAAATTGGAGAACTGATCGAAGTTGACCGGCATGTTAGTAGTCGTAACATCGCCTATGAGCTAAACATCGACCATAACTGCTTTAAACCATTTACAGCAAAATAAATAAATAAAATGAACAATGGAATTTTCCCATTTTTTACACATCCGAGTACATACAACAATATAATTGGTATCAATTAAAAGGTCAGCCATCTCTCTTGGATATACTATCAACTTCTCGGGTCTATGTCCTTCATTAGTAAATATGTACGCTCCAGAATACAAAATTTGTCGTTTTCACACAAAAGTCTGTGTCTATTTGATCCGCTAAATATCGACCGATCTTCATCACAACTGTCATGCTTATTCTATGGCCAGACCATTTCTCTGTGTGTAATTTCGTGGTGTTCGGGTCATAATTGTGGCTTCTAGAGCGACAAAAAAGACAAAAATAAAGTTTTTGGCCCATTTCATCCCCATTTGGCTAGCATCCATCCTACATGCAAAATTTCGTGACGATTAGTCAATAACAGTGACCTGCATCGTGTTTACAAATTATAATGGACACATGTCTATATCGATTCAGCTAGTCGAGAAATGACCGGTATACTTAAAGGTTTAGGACCAATATTTCGCGGGATTCGCTATCCTGATTCGGATTCCTGACAACACTGTTGTGTAGAGTATAAATATTTTTCGTAGGCTGACATTTGTCAGAAAACTATAATTTTTCAGACAAAAACCTAACGGATTTCTTGTAAAAAAATCATGAAAGTGGGATTTTGGTGCTCAAAATTATGTCAAATGTCAAACTAATTCTAAATAAAACAGTATGCACTTCGTCAGCAACCCACGTTAACATCGTTATGTGAATGTTTTGCACTACATCTGAAAATTTACATGACGTCTAATGCATCATACATAAAACAGCTGATCCAAAAATGCTAAGTTTGCAAAATCTTACTGCTAAAATTCTTTCAGTAAACTCCAGTAAGTTTGTTGTTGTTGAACTGTCAAACTTGCTCTCTCACTTGACTCTCTTTTACTGGATTTTATTGATTGAATAAATTGTCACAGAACTTATGGAAACAGTGAATTATATATATGTATTAGCAAAGTGCCCGCTACTTCGTATGCGGAAAAGGAATATACAAAAAAATAAATAAATAATATTTCATATGGAAGTCGTGAAAACTTGTTGTACTTGTAGTTCTGAATTCCACCTCTATTCTTACATATAATATCATGTTAATTATCATGTACCTGGTACTTTTCGTACACATAAGCACTATTTTCCGAAATCTCTTTCTTATTTCGATTAAAAATAGATCAGAATTCCAATTGTATATTTACATACAGGTTCCACATTTAGTTCCATTTAGCACTTTTCGAACACATAAGTATACATTTTCTAGACTATCTCCGTACCACCACCACCACCACTAAATTTAGTACCAAAAACCCTTCCAAATTTTAGGTTTCCAGCTCTCCCAAATCCAAGTTGCAAATCTAGTGCCGTTTAGTACTATTCGTACACATAAATATGAATTTCCAAAAATGTCCCTATAGCTCAATCCTTCTAACTTTCTGGTTTTCAGCTCGATCCTTTCAAGTATCATCCAAATTGTACTAAATTTAGTATCATTTCCTAAACTACCTCAATCCTACACTCCAACAGCCATTTTAATTCCAAATTTGAAAACTCCAGCTCTATCTGTTCACCTAAGTACCATTTAGTCCTTTTCATACACATAAGTACGATTTCTTAAAGTCCTAATTAATATTTTCAGGATTCTATTTCTATACACTGAATTAAATGCAAATAGTACCAAATTTAGTACCATTTTGTACTTTTAATACACATAAGTACGAATTTATTAAACCATTTCTATACATCAACACCACCTCCCACCCTGAATTCCACATAAAATTTCATGCTTCTAGCTATATATGTTCAATATATACCACTAGTACTAAATTTAGTAAAGTTTTACTTTTAGTACACTTATACAGTGGTGGTCACGTAATTAAAACATTTATTGTGGTAAACATTTTTTGATCAGCCCTCGATTTGTTTGAAGTATTTATGAATTTTTTTAATTCAGAACACTTCGATATACTGCACTTTAGAGATTTAGTGTGAAAATAGAAAATTATTGCATGCAATTCTTCCATAAATAACAGTTTTAATGAAAATACATCGGCTTTGAAGTGGCCACATAATTAAAACATTGTGTAATTTTTTGCTTTACTGCTGTGTGCCAGAAACTTTTACTCGTCAACATAGGCGTTGATCTCTGTTCGTTCTGTTGTGACAGATATATATTTTTTTAATTAATTTTAATTTTAATTACGTGACCACCACTGTATGTCTAATTTCCAAAAACCCTTTTGTACAGCTTTCTAACTTTCCATCAGTGACCCACATTCCAAATTTCAGAATTCTAGCTCTTCGCGTTCGCCGAATACAGAGGGTACCATATTTGGTACATTTTAGTACATTTCGTACTCTTCTAGTTCGAATTTCCAAAAACCCAGCCTTATCTCACGCCTACACAAACAACAACAACCCACACTCAAAATTTCAAGCTTCTAGCTACAGACGTTTCGTCTGCGCGATGATCTGTCAGTCAGTCACTCACTCACTCACTCAACACTAAGCTCTTTTATATATATATAGATGTATACGTAAAAAAATAACAGCTGATACATCCACTTCATCTCATTTTATTACTAGTCTCATGTCATAATTATACAAGGTAGTCTCGGGCAGACATAAATATAAATATAAGTTGTAATAAACTATGGTTAAATCTTGAGAGCAATGTTCTGCCAATCGACATACATAAAATTGTATGAAATTTATTTTCAAATTATTTGAAATTTATATATGTATGAATTCCATTATTAATTTCTCATAGTCTAAACGCGCCTTAATATGCACATGAGATCAATCAATGAATTATTTACTGCAAATACGAATCGAATATATCCATCTCTTTATTGTCATAAACAGTATACAAATAACCAAAATAATGCATTGAAAATGATAAATGCCACCGGGAATAGGAAGCGAGCCTTGCGATCAATCCACAAAGAGACTTCATGTGGTGTCATTGTCGACCACGACTGATTCTCGTTAGGTTTATTATCTCGGTCGGAGTAGTTGTCGTCTACACTTGATGTTATGGTCGCTATTGAATCCGACGATGTAAATTTACTGGGTGTCTGATCACCGACAGTTATTATGACCGGCGATGGTGGGTCCACGGATAGAAAACGATCACAAGTTGGCCGCGACTGTTGTCGCTCGTTGTCGATCATTTTGTGGCGTTTCATGCGAGGCGTTAGAGTTGATTTCAAAATATATTTACTTTTGACTTTTTTCACCTCGACACTATTTTTCCGACGCCATATCGTATTGACAAAGGCAAACTCTACCAGACTGCCAAATATGAAGAAGGTACAGCCCAAAAACCATACCTCGGAGACCTTAATATAACTGACTTTTGGCAAGTTGTTCTCCTGGGACGATGCCAGCGTGATAAATGATAGCAGAGTGGTGCACCCAAGGGTTGTACGAGCTGGGGTTTGGTCAGCCTGCAACCAGAACGACACCCACGATATGGCCACGATCATTATCGAGGGTAAAAAGTAGTCCATGACATAGTAACCCACTTCTCGCACTAGGTGGACAGTGAAGCTCAACGAGCTGTAATTGCCAGCAAATGCTCCGTGCCGTAAGTCATTCAGATCGGCATTAATAATGGTTTCGTTCGTCCAGGCATTTTGTAGGGCGTACTCGGTTAAATGCATCTTGGGGTCGAATGTTACCGGAGCGTTTTCCTCCCAAAATAGACGTAGTTCCGTTGCATTATACATCCAGCTCTCCAGGACGGTGGGACAGTACTGCTCATCAAAGGGAAACTTTTGCAATTTCATCCAACAGTACAAAGTGGCTTGAATGCGCGACGATGTGATGACAGTACCGTCTGGGTTAATTGAAGTGAGTATGTCTTTTTCGCTGGTCCCAAGAACGTTCGAATCGTGTTCGTTTGCGAGGAATATATGCGGAACCCAGATCAATTCGCGCAATTTCGATTCTCCCAAAATGGATTGTTTTCTGTTCGGCGCATACTTGTCGAAAGCTAGACGAGGGTCTTTGTAACGCAATTGCAGCAGACCGTGCATCTTGAACTGCAAGTCGCTCGTATCGAGATTCTGCAACACATAAATGTATATGCGAACGTAGACATCCAGCGGAGCATCGACAATGGTTTCGTTGACCACAACATAGGGACGTTCCAGCCGATCATAACGGCAAGGTGCTGTCAGGCGATTAATCAACTGAGTCTGTGTCAGCTGAGCCGCATCGTCAAGCGAGGAACATGTTTCATCGGCACTTCTCGTTACATTCAAATCTGTCGAGATCGAGTATGTGCTCTCGTTAACTGGTATACTGTTCACTGTTCCCGAGAGGGCTACACGTAATTTTTCGATGCTATCAGTGCCGGGAATAGTGGCGTTGACCGCCGAAGCCAACACTCCTGTTACGGTATTTACGTCAAAAGAGCCCGATACGACCGTTAACCCGAGGCAAACTATAACGAGATTTATCTCGTTCGAATATATAATCATAATTTATGTTCGTTAACACTGGTTGCGACTTTCACACTGAAGGTGTTGATTCTGCCCGCTATGCGGTTGCCGGTTATTGACTATTTAACTGTGCATACGAGGCTGTGATTTTCTCTATTTACCGTCCACGCACAGACTGACTAACTAGCCAACCAGTCAGCCACTACTATGGGGAAATCTATCAGAATATAACGACTCGTACAGAATACTCTTCAAATCAAAGTGCTCGCAAAGAACCCACATTACTCCGATTGTGGTTTTGTGTATACGCATACATAAACATCCTACGTCAATTTCTACTGCACAGTGGTTTAAATTTTTTGTTGTGATATTTGGAAAATGTCTTATCAAGGTCAATTTCTTTTGAGGAAATTAATTTAAAACAAAGACAACAACTGTTACGGGAAGGTTACGGCCGAATATGAAATACGCTATCGTAAAAAATAGATTTTCAATATCAGGACCCTTTTAAACATATTAAATGTATGTGCAACTTTATTGTCTATTTCTGTGACATTCGAACAAATTTGAATTCGTTATGATAAGAAAAACAGGCGCAAATTTTAGCTAGGCCGAACGATACCCCACCAATGAGGATAAAATCTTCAAAATAACAAAAATGGTGCGGTAAATACCAGACATCAAGAGAAATAATTAGATATTTGGAGGTGTTGCAGGCGAAATGACGATCGGCCTTTACAAAGCTTTGGGAAAAATAATGAATTAGATTTAAACGACATTTACATTATGCTTAATTTATGGGGATTTAATTTACAAGTATGCAATGGCATTGACAATTAAAACCCACTGGGTTAACTAAATCCGGTACAATGTAAACGTTCTATTAGTTTATATTCACTTATACAATACCAATTGATAGAGACTAATATTACATTGACTTTTCAGTATTCGTGAGTTTTTTTTCCGAAACAGTCTGATATCAAAATAAGTATAACTAATATGCTAATGTAGGGTACCAATAGATCCGCTCTGAAATACTTATTTTATTTTGTTATGACTCTGATTTGTTTTTTTTTTGTTTTCGTTATTATTTATTTGATTCTTTTCTGTAGTGTTTAATTTAATTTAATATAATTTTTATTTCCTTATCTTGAAGATATATCACAACACTGAACTTCAAATCGTACACATGTATTGTGTCCACGATCAGGGCAGAGGGGCCGAGCAGAGGGCAGAGCCGGTGAACGCGTAAGAGTGGCAGCAAATAATGAATGTATTTTTCTGTATTTTTGTAATTCTTATCTTAGGTTTTTGTCTTTCTTTTTGGAATATCAATATTTGCTTATGTCTAACATTTTGATAGAGCACCTACTCCGAAATTTCTTTAAACGAATTCCTAATTACGTAGAGTGCGATTGTGTGCTTAGTACTATCACTGCTCATATAAAAATTGAGTAGACCCCAGAGACACTACTTACACCCGCACGCCACATATGTAGGTTTTGGTATGCAAGCTATACGCTTAAACGATTATTCATCGCTTGGGTGACATTTATTGATAATGATTGTCACTCGATGCAATGGAAAATGACAAATTTGAACATATTGATCATATGTTTTTATTTCTTTTTGTTTCAAAATAATCACGTATCAAATGAGAAATGTTTAATAAAGATTTTGGGTAAATTTTTGTTTTTGTTTTTTATTTATTTTGATTGAGTTAAATATATAATTAATAATTTTAATACTTATATAAAAATGTATATGTATTTTGAAATAGATTTTTGAGATGTACAAATCTGAACCTATTTTAACCAAACTCATTGCAAACTAAATTTGGTTGTATGTGGAAAAATTCATGTTGTTTGTGTATCATCATTAGACCACCGATTATTAAATAATGTTTTAAAAATAAAATCATCGGTTGATATTCAGGGAATGAAATAGACCAAAAACCTAATTTTTGTCTGTTTCCGAGGTCACAATTATGATCCGAACATAACTGCATTTTTCACAGAGGGTCTGACTGTTTTTGTAAAGATTGGCCAATATTTAGCTGGTCGAATGGACTCAGACTTTTGTGTGAAAAATTACAAAATGTCTATTCTATGGCGTATATAATTACTCGCAAAGAAAATAAATCCGAGAAGTTCATAGTATATCCAAAAGGAGCGGTTGACGTAGAAATTGATACCAATTTTATTATTCTTTCTACTCGGATGTGGAAGTTTGACTTAAATATTTACAGGTGTTCACGTAATCTTATATTTTTTTAATATTACCATTACCACATTATAGAGAATACGTTTCGAGCTGATATCTAGGAAATTTTGTATGAGGTTCCGCTTATGGCCAAGGACTACACCTATAATTTTCGATGATGATCAGATATTTCGGGATGAAATGAACCGAAAACTTTATTTTTGCCCAGTTGTCCGGTCGCTCTAGACGACAATCCGAACAGCACAAATTTTCCATTGTATAGGCGATCTGACCAACTAATTTGAATTGCTGACATGAAGGTCAATATTTAGCAGGTCACATGAATCAAAAATTGTTTGTGTACAAAACCAAAATTTTAATTTTATGGAGGAATTTGTTGCTCCGGGAAAACATGTTTAGGAAATGATGCCGCTGTTACCCTTTAATATTCCAAATATCGCGAAATATTCGCCAGGCTCGGAATATAGATCAGCAGAAACATAGATCTCAGTGGTAGTTGTGTAGGGTATCATATGGCCCGCCCCGTCCGACAATACTGCCCCGCTCACTGGTTGTGGTGGAAAGAAATTTCACGGTGAAATCAAAATTAATCTTTCCGATATACAGTAAACTCCCGATAATCCATATATCGGTAATTCGGACAGCATTCTTCAACTCATTGCACATTCTAATGCATACCAGACCAATTTCCGCGTCCTAAGATTATTTTTAATAATCGTATACAACTCTGATAATAAAAGCCCACATATTTAATAAACGGGACATTTTTGGCATTTAGTAACTGTTATTGATTTAAATTAATTAATTTAAATGGATATCAATTATATGGTCAAATATTCTGATCGATTGCAATCCGTCCATAAATCTTGCTCAAAAAAAGTTTTGAAATAAAAAGCGAACATGTGTTTCATGGTTATCGTGTTATCGCAATTTTTTTATTTTATTACAGGCGTTAACATGTATTTATGGCATTCTATTTTTTAAATCAAATACGCTGACTTTTTTGACATATTTAAAATTGATTGTCAAATTAATTACGCGGCTTTAAAAGAAAATTTATAACGTTCTGTGTTTATTTGTTTCTGAGATAATATTAATTCCGTCGGTGGTATGGGTACTGCAGCAACCGTACCTTTTGAACGTTGTGTACACCATTCAGGGTATTTACTTTTAAAGACAACACATGACTTCCCACTCGAAGGTATTAAAATGGCTTGAGTGGTCTGGAGAACTTAAGTACATGAATTGTCGATTGTTCGGGAATACTTAATGAAGAGGCACATCAACCTGCAAGTGGCATTAAATATTATAATAAATAAGAATGCTGAAAACACTCTGGACGACAAGTTGTTGATTAGAAATAAAAATATGTCATCAAGTTTAAATCATTCGCATTACATTAAATTGACAAATTAATTGCAGGAGGGAAGGAAAGAAATCTTGGTTCGAATCTGATTTATTTTTAAGTTATAAAATGGGTCCTGGAATGCAAATTGTTGACAAAAAGTCCATTTCAGGTAGAGAGGAAAATATCTGGGGCTCACGGTTTACAAATGAATTTAGGTCAAAGTCAACGTTTCATATTTTTGTGAATATTATTTATAATTCATATGACATTGACATGTGTCAAAAGTATTAACATGTAATAATGATCAATTAAACAGATGGATGCATTTAAATAAATTATTAAAACATTTCTTATTTAAACATCATCCTAGTGACAGGCAGCCCAGAGGATGTTTTAATGGTGATATAGCCAACCGACGCCTTGAAATATTCTCTGTCCAGAATTTTGCAACCGTCCATAAAATTGCTGATAATAAAAACAAAGCCCTTGAATGGACTGTCAAGTTTTTTTTTTAATTTTAATTACAACTGAATTGAAAAATATTTTTCGTTCCACAGTCCCAATACAAGGAGCATTTCAAAAACGTAATGATCCGGCATGTGGAGGCACTCTACGAATTTTATAACGTTACCTAAAATCCAACGAGTGTCTTCAGTTTGATATTTCGTATTTTTCGGGTTTCTTCATAAAAAGACCGATCCATTTTAGGTATTTTGAATATCGATCTCAAATAGATTGTATTCACTTAAAACTTATTAATATTTAAATGATAAGGTTTGGAATGTTCGTGATTTATTTAAAAACCAGTGAGCGGACGGGGCCGACCATATGAGACAATACACAACTACCACTGAGCTTTAAGTTTCAGCGGATATATTCAGAGTCTGGGAAATATTTCCTCATACTTGCTTTCACTTGACCGATTAGAGGTCAACAGCTCCTCTGCGACATCTTTTCCGAATCATGTTTCCTGGATTAAAAACTTACTCCTCACGATTCCAATTTTGATTATTAGATATAAATATTGGTTCATTTGACCCGCATCAGGGCGGAATAAATACATCATCAAGCTCGAATCGAAAGAGTATAAATAACCACTTATAAGTGAATATTTTTATAATTTCATTCGTAATTTTTCAATATTATATGTACCTTGCTTTGAATACAATTAAAAATTCTTTTAATCATGAGAAATGCACTATTTTTTCCAAAACATGTAAATATTTCATTAATATCACAACTAGTTTCCTACTTCGCTCTACTTTTTGCTCTCCAGAAAAAATACCACAACCACCATTCATAGGGTTTTTTGATTTGGTATCGTCCTCCGGTTCTCCCCTAACTTGGTGGTTGTTGCTTTGCTGTTGTTAATAACCGCCTACTTTCCAATCACCCGATTGTAACCAGTTTTGTAACTAGAGTTTCATCATTCAGACACTCTTACCGACATTTGCATTGGTGTTCCAAAATTCTCATATGTGTTTTCCAAGTGATTTCGATATAAATGATAAATTCAAAATATCAAACAAGTGTTGATACGATCGATGATTGTTCTAAATGGCATGTATGTAGATATGAAGAAACGAGAAAAAACATAATGAAAAAAGAAGAAAATATAAAATCAAAATAGAAAAAATAAAACGACATAGAAAACACCACACCACCACCAAACACACACTCCAAGGATGGGGTGGTGTTCACTCTCTCTCTCTCTGACAAGTAACCAGTATTTAAAGTTTTATGCATTGCATTCATAAAATGCAAAAATCCCGACATTGGCAAAACTTTCTGAACACTATTCATATAATATACTATTTTTTTCTGCGTAGACAGCATATCAAGGCGTCAATTGGTGCTATAACCATTTAAAGATCCTATGTCTCTGTTTAGCACTAGGTTCTGAAACTCAATGTCTTGTTAGCATTTTGTGAGAATCGGCAATATCTTATTGTTACAATGTCGAAAAGTTGGAGCATCCCGTGTTTTCAATGAGGATTTTTTTTTTCATGCACGCGGTCTAAAATTTCTGTGATATAGAGAAATGTGTTTTTATGACCCACTTCATTTTACTAATCGCATCTAACATTTATTTATGTATATAATTGTTTTGTATTATATTTTGTTTTTGTCATCACAGACGTAGGGGCCTTAACCACTGATGATTTGTCATGATTATATCGTGGTAAGATATATACATACATATAAGAGACAAATGTTGCCACATGGACACAACCGAATTACCCACCCATTGATGTCGCAATGAAATGCTATTTTAATGCATTACCAACGTCCATTTAATACTAATACCCACTTGCTTAAGGAGACCAAGGGTTTTCCCGCAACTCCTAGAGGTAAGGATACAACCGTTCAAATATCCACACACCATGAGAAACGAAGCGTAGTAAATGTGGCCATATGTCGAACTAGACAACAACCGAGCGTCAAATTTTTGCATTTTATGTTTACACCACAATGAAACTAAGCGTGAGTGCGTACCGCGCACACGCATCGGCTCACAAGAAAATATTGTCGAGCGGTTATCACTCACAACTCAACTACGGCAGCACAGGGGCAGCAGCCTCTTCGTCAACAGCCTCATCAGCTGGCCTGTATGCGGTAAGTCGTGATTAGCAGATTAGTAACCGAACGTCAAAGTAATCCTGTAGCCGTTTAACAGTCACTTCCCATTGTTGTTATTTTTATAGATTGAAACTAGCGAAGTTCCGATTACTTTCCCCCCAACAATGAATCCAGCCGAATGTAATAATAGTGACTCGGATGTGATCAGTCCCACCGGTACCAGCAGTTCGGGGCATGATCATGTTCGTGTCGACAATAAACGCCGATCGAAGAGACGAGACGATGACCAGAACAGTAATGCCCACTCCTCTGATAGTAAAAGTCCGAGTCAGAGGTAAGTTCCAAGATGTCTATTTATACCACAAAAAAGAACAAAACTGGTCCCCAAAGAAACACTTTTACATACAGAAAATATGTATGATACGCCATTTGATTGATACTGCATCCTGTCTAATGCAGCCAAAGGGCAATTTACAGTTATGTAAATACATTTATGTATTTTTATAACATCGGTTGAAATCGAATATTTATGCACCAACCATTACATATATACATACTTTAATAATGGCATATATGTTGAATGTATGTGAACCTTCAAATCTTGTTATGACTTCCAGTGGACTAATGTGTTGGTGGAATGTTGGATGTGGTTCACCTAACTTTTCCCAACATTTATACCTTCACATGATGTAATTATCAAATAATCATTGTCAATAATAAAAAAAAAACAGAAAAACAAGAATCACACTACATTGATTTTCTCCATAACCCCCAAACAGACATATTTATAATGGAGTACAATTAAACAAATTATTGGTCTATCCGCAAAGAAATCGAATAAAGGATGACAAAGATTTTATGCATACTGAGATAAAAATGTATTATGTATAAATATATTTGTCGAAACATCGCTCTCTATATAAGACTTCATGTTATGAAAAAAGTTCACATGAATATCTCGTACGCACTCTGAAGTGATAAGCTGTAGAAGTTCATCTGTTCCTTGTAAGATGTGAATCGATAGAGAACTTAAAACACATTTTTTGCCAAATCATTTATTTTATTTATGCCGGTCTTGCAGAAAATGAGCGATATGTTGGGGCCCCATTTTCTTATCTTCATTTAAAACGCCATTATGTTGTTGGAGTAAGTTCGAATAATATGGTACATGTAATTTTTATTTCTAAAATAAGAGTACAACGATGTGATATGGAATCAAATGAACGTTTTTTGACTTCAAGAGCATTTAATGTCCCCAGAAACAATAACACCATTGAGTATCTCTTGTCAACTAAGCTTGGCCATCCTCCAACCTTAACGGCATCACTGGAAGATCAACTAGTAAAATATTAACTGGAATTGGAGTCGATATAATATCTTTTCAATTAAGATAATGTTTTAATAAATTTTGAAATAAATTCGCATACTGATGTATAGAATGCCACATTAGCCTCCCACTTTGAAATTTTGTATTTTTTGACTATGAATTAATATTAATGAATGTTCTCTTAGTTACGGTAAAAAGTAAGGTAGCTATAGCACATTAAACGAATTTACTCTACCATATAATAAAGATCTATTTTAAACACTTAATTATATTCGATTTGATTTCGATAATGTCATATCTTTACATTTGAAATATATATCTGAGGCCAAACATATCATAGAATATATAAGTAAATTCACATACAGGATGGTAAATCTATATATACAACGAAAAAATCTATATATACAACGAAATCCTGAAATACAAGGCCTATAGTAAAGTCATCCAGGGAGACCAGTTGGATATCAGCATCCTCTCAAGTTTGCTGTCAGAATATGTTATTGTGAAAACGTAAACAAAGTCCAAATTTTTAACATTAGACTTGATGACCTTACACTATATCCGCTTAGCTAAAACTTGAGGTGGTGTAGATTGGATAGCCGCCATATGAGGCGTTCAGTACCCACTTCGATTAACTCCACTTCTGAAAAATCTTAAATATAAGTGTCAAAAGCCTTGTTATAGTCCTAATCGTCTATATTTAAGAAAAATCTTTCATGAATAAAAAATAATATGAATTCATATTATAAAGGCATTTTAAACACAACATACCCTTCAAAATCGCTTTTCTCAGCTTTTTGTATGTACTAAAACATTCATATAACTGTACCCCTGAATATTGGATATTTTGGGGGGTGTTGGGCACGGTTTCCTTTGAACTAAGTGTATATTTTGGGTTCTTATTTGGGCGCCAAATCTCACAACCAAAAATTATCAATATCGGTTTCCATTTTGGTATAGCCACCATATTCGGTATTTTGAGGATTGCTCATTTCTTTTTTAAATCGTCACGCATTAGTTGTGGTATATTCACTCTGAATGCAAGTAGTTTAGTATTTTCTTCTCTCATGAAAATCCCAATCGGTTTTAGGTATTTTTAATGACCACATCATGGTGGAGGATATAAAAAGTTTTGCCAGGGCGAACAAGTAAAAATGTTATTCGACCACCCGTCAAATTTTATCTAGTAATATCTCTCATGGTTGGCAACAATGCATGTCGAATTCATGTAGACACCGTGATGCAATAATAAGGTGATGCGTCAAAACAAAAACATTTGTTTTTACCCGACCATCTGTCAATTTTGTCTAGCAAAATTTCACATGGTTGGTTACATTGCACGTCCAATTCAAGTTGAAACTACGCACTTTGACAGTTAATCGAATTGTCAGCTGCGCTAAATGGACTACGCCCTTTGATGCAATAATAAGATGATGTATCAAAACAAATACCATTGTTTTTGTCTAGATTATCTGTCAAATTTTTCCTTATAATATTTCACATGGTTGGCAACATTGTACATCGAATTCAAGTAGATATTACGCACTTTGACAGTTAATCGAGACATCAGCTGTTCTAAATGGACTACCTATTTATTGTGCCATGGTTAGCTGCGCTAAATGAAGTTACAAAACAATAACAAATGTTTTTTTATTCGATTCTAATAATGTTTGCACATCGAATTCAAGTAGAAGAAAAGCACTTCGACGGTTACTGGAGTCGTCAGCTGCTCTAAATGGACTATCTATTAACTGTACCATGGAAGTACCTTTTTATTGTGTCATGGTATTCTCTTTAAGAAGTTCAGTGTTGCATATCATTAGTACTGTGTAAATTATAAAAATAAATTAACATGATGATAAGCCTGTTTCATTACTAAAACTCAAAATTCCTTGAATCGTAAAGAAGCCTTCAAATAAGACAATTGGTTGGCGATGGTTGTGATATATTTCCCTGGAGACAATGTCCATCCTTTTAAGAAATCTAATAAGTTCTCCTTCCAGACATATCTATGTTTTCTTCTCTAATATTGTATACCAACGAATGTCGAACATTTTTAAATTGAATTCTAAATTTTGATATTCCTATTTTGTTGGCTACCAGGCGACTATGGCACTTTTCTCTGTTTCTATCTGTGAAAATCTGACAATATAAAAGGAAATCTTTGATAATGGAATAATTCCAAATTGTTCGAAAATCAATATGGTTCGATAATGACCGAACATAAAATTTCGGTTTATTTTATTTATTTGTTTTAGCCTAGTCATAAATTCAAATTTAAATCACTGCTGATTTTCGTCATTAACTCCAGTATTTGTTGCAATTGATTAAAAATCTCCCAACCATATATCTCACAATTGGATTTGTGTTATCACCAGCAAACTTTCTATGACTAGCACTTATTTATATAGGGGAGAGTAGTGATTTTGTTTATAATCGAACATATTGTGATTATTTTAAAAATTCGTTAAAAAAATGTCCGCCTTATGCTATTGATTTTGACTACGATTGAGAATTGTGTTTCTACACCATTTTCGTAAATAATTCGATGAAATACAATGGAAATGAGGCCTGAAAATTTAAAATACCGAAAACGATCGGAACAGTTATATAGGCGCTATATCAAAACGTCGACTTGTATATCACATTTTAATACTAAACATAAGCAATGTAGGTCCACTATTTCTATGATATATTTTAAATATTGCTAACTATTTTGTGATTTCAACAGACATGCATAAAATTCTAGTTGCTGCGAAGGGGTAATTTCACATCCCACATTTGACATTGAATTTTAATTCACAATTAAAAAAAAAAATAATAATAAATAAATAAAATTTGGACAATAATTTGAATTCCAAATGTATCGATGCAAATTCCGAATCAAAAAATTCAAATCACTAACTAAATATTTCGAATTTCAAATAATCATATTTAATTAAATTATCAAATAAGAAATGAAATGTGTCAGTTGTATCGGAAATTATTCGAATTACACGTGAACATCGCGGTGTTGAGAGAATCGTATATATTTTACAAAGATCCTTAACTATACTTAACTTTATTTTATGGGAGATACTCCTGTAGAAATTGGTGGGTGATGTTACATTAAATACGCTATTTCGTTTCGTGCAAGATAAAAGTGAATCAGAAAATATTGTGTCGTAAAAATAAACTAATTTATTAATGGGATTTTACAAGTATTTCTAATTGCCTCGTAATATGTACTTACAGACAAACATACTACCACTAATGTACCCTAGAATAATAGTCACTTATGCAACGTTTAAATGTTTACCATTTCTTAAGATCTCCTTCCTCTTCGTCGACGACATTTTCTCAGAGCCTTGGAAGTAAGTCAGAACGAAAGCGTTATAATAATAACAACAGCAGTGTAGCAATGCGTCAAGCTGCTATTAGGAACTATACCGAAAGGGATCGCCTTACACTATCGGATCATTCATCAGTCGATTATAGTAATCGGCGACATGTCACGCTGCTTCTGAATAGCCCATCATCGGAAGTTCTGAATAGCATTGCAAACTCTGCAACCAGTAACTCGCTCAAATGCTACCAGTCCCAACAGCAGAACAGTTCCGATCAACTAGCCGGTAGCCTGAGGAGTAGCAACAATGACAATGAGAATTTGGCAACGGCCAACACAAATGGTACTAATCCCAATCAAAATCAAAAGTGGAAGAGTGTCCGGGCAGTGATGGCCTATTATTGTTCGTTGCGACGCATTAAGAGGAACGGTCCACTTTAAAATAAAATAAACCTTTGTTCTTGTAACTAATCTACTACTACTCACCTTAATACTCGTATCTATCCAAACATTATTATTATTAACTTAGCTCTCCATAACGAAAACTCATGTCTCCTCAATTAAAAAAAAAAACACTGACACACAAACGTACACAAGTAGAACATACATGCAAATATTTGTGAAAATACATGTATGTATGTGTGTGTGAAAAAAACTAGACACTAACATACCAAACACTCCACTCCGCCCGAATACATCCCCACAACATGCATACATCCAGACATGATCTTTCACCACCATCACAACCACACCCCTTCCGTAGTACATATTACTTTATTTTAATGGTATATATATATTTACTTTCTACTTGGTGTAAGGAATGCCGTCCTACTAATCTAACTCTTTACTTCTAAAACAATCAATTGTACTGCGTTAATTTCAATATGAACAATGACAATGTGCGACAAAAAAAAAGAACTTCAGTTGTTCTCCGCTCAATTAATTGAGTATTCAATAAAAACATTTCATTGATCTGAGCTGAGCTGATTTAGAACAAATATGGAGGCTTTGTGGAAGTAGAAAACAAAGTTTTTTTTTTCAAGTTCTTGAATATATCGACACACATGTCAACTGTATGCCTCAAAAGAAATTGTACAACATTGATTCTCATATTCAAACTTCTATTTCATTTATAATGTAATAATTTGTATTGTATAGTTGTATTCTTATTTAATATATATATATATATATATATATTGCTACTAGATTTACGGTTGTTACGTTGATCCATAACAGAAAATTCGATATATTTACGAGATTTATGAAGTAATGGATCTGATGGGTTGAAAACGCTATACAGTGGAAAAGAAAATGAAGTGAAAGTGGAATTGTGATCATAATGTCGAAGAACACTAAGAAATCGTTGGAGACATGGAAACCAATTTCTGACCGTGTAGTAATGGCTCGATTCAAGATCAACGCAAGACACGTCACCATAGTACAGTGCTATGCTCCCACGAAGACGCTGAATATACTGTGAAAGATGAATTCTACTCACAATTAACTGCGACGTCTAATAAAATTCGGAGAGGAGACCTTGTTATTCTCATGGGTGACTTTAACGCTAAAGTAGGAAGTGATAACACCAATGGCAATGCGAGAACATGGATGCTGAGTCAAAAACAATAACGATCAGCGACTCATAGAACTGTGCCAAACATTCCAGCTGATCATTGGTGACTCCATCTTTCCGCACATGGATATTCATAAATACACATGGACATCACCAAGCTGAAATACTCAATCAAATAGATCACGTAGAAGATGGAAAAGCTCCCTGTCAGACGTCAGGAAAAAAAGAGCATGTGGCATTGGCAGTAACCACGAGCTCATCATTGGCAAAAATTAAGATAAAACTGAAATGACCAAGAAGAAATACCAGGCAAACCAGGCGAAAACAACTACGCCTACAACAACTCCAAGACAACATTGTAAAACGCGAAAAGTTACCAATAAACCAACATCATACATGGGAAGACAACAAGTTGACAGATCACCAAGTTCAGAGAAAAATCTAGATATCAGACGACACTTGGAACCTAATTTCTCAAAAAGGCGAACTCAATTTGTAGCTGAACAACGACGGTTCCTAGAAAATCTGTCAAAAACAACCGAGGGAGCTCCTAGCCAGAATTACACGAGAAAGTTACACCGAACAATAGATAGTCTCAAATATAAAAGGTAGAAGCTAAGCAATTAAAGTTAAAGTAGAAAACATTCTGTGAGATGAAAAAGCTGGATTCAGACCAAATAGAATCTATGTAGATAAGATGGATGTACGAAGATCTCAACGGGAATATGAGCCTACCGATTCGCACCAACGTAAAACAAGGATGTCTTCTGTCACCCCTACTATTCACAATTTTACTGGATGAAAAAATTAAATGAAGTCTGACCTCAAAAAAGAGGTATAACATGGAGTCTCTCACCACAGCTCGAATAATTAGACTATGCGGATGACTTCTGCATTATCTCTCACAAGATATCCAACATGCAGTCAAAAGTAGAAGATGTTTGACAGACGAAGTCTGTGAGAAATAACAACACAAGTACGACATCCAAACTTATATATTCGATGCATTTGCAATGTCGATTCTGCTATACGGCAGTGAAACCATCACACAAAAGCTTTAGGTTTTCATAAACAGATGCCTCAGGATCATATACAGAATATTCTGGCCCAACACCATAAGTAACGTAGAGCTGTGGAACCTAACGGACCACGAACCTATACCAAAGCAGATTAAACGTAGGAAATGCGGATGGATTGACCGCACCTTAAGGAAAAATGTCCATAGCATAAACAGAATGGCGCTAGACTGAAATCAAGAAATCGAGGTCGACAATTAAACCTGGCGGCGAACAATACACCGAGAACTAAGACAAACAAATCATTGATAACCAAATTAAAAGATAATCACAAACTAACAATCACAACCTCTTTCCAAAGGTACAGGATGCGGGGAATAGTATATCCAAAGATGCAATTGAATTGTACTACCGAAATCAAAAATATTTTTTAAAGGAAAAAAATCAAACGTTGCTTTAGTTTTGACAAAGCAAAAATTGGGTGTTTTTGTTTTCCTTAGCTTATTTTTTGTTTCAAAATAAAATTTTGCGATTATATTTGTTGTTTTTAAAAACGTAAAAATTACCTATTTATTTCAGAAAACACTTTCACTATAAGTTTATTTTTAAAAAAAGTTACAGGTCATTTATTCAGATTCAGTCGGTTCTCTTTTCTTTTTGAAAAATTATTTCTAACTTGTTACACACAAAAGTTGTACCATTTCTTTTGACTCTTTAGTTTTTTTCTATATTTGTTGTTGTAGGAATTTAAGGAATGTTACAAATTGGCTATATCCATTGCCATATTTAATTAAAATAAAATATTCTCATTATAAAATAAATAATAAAATAGCGTTTTAAAAAGGAAGGTCGAAGTTTTATATGCTTACCCATCCGAATGTTCATCGACCGAATTGAGTGCTTTCCTTTCCAGCTCAGATCAATGATTGTTTCACGAAGATTTGGGACGCTGAAGATTTTTTGCCAAACTGTTTCCATTACTTAAATTACTATAATTTCTGAGTTGTGTTATCAAATCGGGAAGGAAAACGGCAGCGATATTCCGGGCACTTTTTAATTATTTCTAATTTTAACCGATTAGTTACTGTTATGAATTATAAATGTGAAATTATAAATTGGTCTAGTCGTAGTGGAGGTGGAGATAAATGTATCGATTTTTAATAGAACCTTTTTCAATTAATAAAATTAAATATATATACATTTTAGTTTAAAGTAGCAATAGTAAGGAGTTAAGAGGAAAACACAATTTTATGTTTAATGACAAAAAAATATGTTTCGGACAACAGTTCATATCCAAACATCAATTCAAAATGATTTTTTTTTTGAATTTTTAAACGGTGGAAATCCCCATGCTCACATGTGGCTATCTAAGTGACATTCTTACAATATTCTATTATTAAATTGTGCGTCAGTTGGTCAGTATTATTAAAAATAAAGAATTTCACCGCCTGTATTTTTTTTTTTTTTGTTTATCTTCTGATAACAATTTTCATATTAAAGCTTCCGACAAATTCAATTTCACAATATCACCAAACAATTTTCTTTTGTTTAGTTGTCATATTTTTGCGATAAACCTCGATATTTAATAACAATGGGGCGGACAGATAGATAGTACGAAGCTGTTTTGTAATTAAAACGCAATTTATATTATTATTATCAACGACAGAATTTAATATGAATAATAGTTTCGGACCTAAAGTGAAGCGACAAATTCACATACATATGAATTCAAAGCAAATTGCATCCAAAGACAATTGGGAAGTTATCATTAGGCAACCTTATCTATTTTAAAGCGAAACGGAAATATTACTCTGTTGTCTCTGCCGATTTGATACACATACATTTAAAGTTCTGCGCCTATCTATCTCCTAAAAGAAAGCTTGTCGAACTTTTATGTGAAATAATAATTTATTTGAATTCAAACCATAATATGCATATATATTCTGACTTTCTATCTATCGATTGGTCAATAACTGGTTATTTCGTTTAAGAATTCAATTTATTTCTATCTTATTTAAACATATATATATATCTTTGTTTATTTTGTAATTAAAATATACATACGTATTATGTTTGTAATTGTAATGTAGAGAAGAAAATTGAATATGTATGTTGTACGATTACACTTTTTTCCGCCATAAGGAAAAACTCGTGCCAGGTACGGGAAATTCGACAAAAGATATCTCAATTAAGAAACAAAAACAGCACAATTCCTCTATTTAACCTAGCAAATGCAATCAAATCTTCTTTAACTATCACATGAATAATTCTATGAATGACATTTTGAATTCATCTAGGAAATCACGTATCGGAGATGGAACTTCGGATCCAGAATCCGATTGGTAAGTCCACAAAACAAACTAAAGAACCTACTAAATGAACAGCTTAACTAATGGGTTGGCTAATCGGCATGTACGCTTTGTTAAACAAATTAAAAACAAAACCAAAAACAAGCAAATTTAAATTAAAGTAATGAACAACAAAAACTCCAATTAAATAAAGCACACATTTGTAATAACCAAATGATTAAAAAAAATATAATAATTTGTATTTTTTGCGCATACCTATTTATATACGTATATATAAGAAAATTTAAAAGTTAGAATTGATAATTTGATGCCAGTTGTCCGATTGACATACATAATACTTCTTATATATATTTTTGGAATTTTAGTGCTCCTTCTTTTATTAGTGATACAGCAAAAACAAAAATCTTAACAATAATATTAATAGTCATATGGCCACGACAAGAACCGATTGGTTTTGTTGTTGGCAAATTGCTGCTTGCTTCAGTTTCCGTTTCCGTTTCCGTTCTACTTGTTTTCTTTTTATTTGACATCACATACAATATTTTGCCTTTCATACATACTTACTATTCATCAAAAAAAAAAAAAAAAGAAAGTTTGTTGGAATTTTGCGGTAGTCTCGTTGATTTCAGCCACGAGAGAAGTAAAGCTGAAGTTGCGTTCTTGTAAATACGTTAAGTTACGTTTGAATTTAATTGTTTAATGTCAAAGCTTTGTAATGGAGAGAGTATACGGACTGGTATTCGCACCATAGTCATGTCCTGTCTTAGAACTTGACCTTGAAAATCCCAGCCAAAACGTATGTAGGAAATATAGAAGTACATTATATTAATTCATATATTATATTGAGCGAAGAAAAAGGCGGAAACAGTTGAGTAGTCAACGCGTAAATCAATAGCTTGCAATGTATTTTCTCCTTAGCTTTCCATAATTATTATTACTTACTATAAAACTAAAACTACTAACCCTGTGTTAACTAACATATTTTTTCCTTAGCTGTAATTTACAAAAAATTAATAACTTTATATTTGTTTTTGATTTAATTTTGTTGTTGTTTTTGTTGTTTGGTTTTTGAAACTCAATGTTGCTATTCTTTTTTTAGAAATCGATGTGAAGTGGAATTGCATGTGACATGTGTGAGATGACACAGACATACAGACAAACAAACATACAATATTTATTGTATGGATATTAAATGTTGTTTACGTTACGTTTACGTTTCCGTTCCGTTTACGTTTCGATTTGCCTTTACGTTTCTGTTTGGTTTTCATACTCCACATCCATATTCGTCCGTACTCGAGTGCCCCGTAACTCGGGTGCAACTGTATGTGTAGATATGTGCATCATAGTCTCGTCTCCACCACTCTTCACTTCATCTAAATGTTGATTAACTCGCTCGCTCGTTCGTTCCGTATCCGTATCTGTGTCATCCTACAATTTTGTAAGTAGTCCATGTTATTGTAACGTAAGTAGTCAACAAAAATGTTTAAATTACTCCTGTTTACTACTGTTCCTTGTTTTATTTTCTCCTCTTAGTGGTAATTTCGTTAGAAAACTTAACCCTTAAATGTGCTTTAAATGTGTGTTTATTATTGGCCTTCGGAATTCTGTTTATCGCCATTTAGTGTTTCACAAGTTGATGATTAACATAAATACTCTTACAACAACAGGACACGATCGAATCAACGATGGATGAAATTACGAACAACCGTTCAGATATCATCTGCCATGCAGAAGAAACCACCGCTGAAAAGGGAAGACTCATTTCTTAAACGTTTCTCCACACGACAAATACCCGAAGCTCAGGTAAGCCAAATAACAAAAAAATCTTATCAAAATACTCTAAAATATAGTGGTTGAAATGTCATTTCGCAAATGTGACATTACAAGTGCAGGGTAGTCGAGTAGTTGACAGTAATGAGTTTAGAATATATAGTTTATTGGGTTGTTGATGAATTAAAACACAGCGGTTATAATAACAACCATTAATAACTATTTTATTTAATATTAGTTCAAAAGACAATTAATAGGAGTTCAATTTCAATGATGTCGATTTGCCAGCAACTGTTTCTTCTTTGGTGTTGATCGTATTGTTTGTTAACGGCGGTAACGGAGATGCCACAACCACTCCCCCTCCAGTGACACAGTCACGATCATCCTGGAAAGATATGTTCCTAGCTGATGGAGTAGGTGCGGTTGAATTTTCAGAAGGAGATTGCGGCGTATTTTGACTGTCATTTGATGATGTGTTTTGAGTAGAAGTCGCAGTCTGGTTATGATTTGATGTGATGTTTGGATTCGAATCGTCGAAGTCGAAAACTGGTTTGAGACGATCGACTGTAACGTTGACGTCTTTGTCTTTGATTCGAATTGTAAATAATCGATCTGTAATTCTGTTGATCACTTCATAAGGTCCAATGTATGGAGGTTGTAATGGTTCTCGTACAGCATCGGTTCGTAGAAATACATGTGAGCATGTGTCGATGTTTTTGAGTTTGAACATTTTGTTCTTGATGTGATGTGCAGTAGGTACTGGACGTAAAATTCTAAAATGTTCTCGAAGTTTTTGAAGAAACTCGGCAGGATCAGCTTGTTGACTATGCTCTTCGTAGAATTCATTGGGAAGTCGCAACTGACCACCATAGAGAAAATCTGCTGGTGAGGCTTGAAGGTCTTCTTTAAATGCAGATCGGAGTCCAAGTAAAACTGTTGGTAAAATATCAACCCAGGAAACTGTCGGATGACACATTAACGCTGCTTTGAAAGTACGATGCCACCTCTCAACCATACCGTTGGATTGAGGATGGTACGCTGTTGTACGGGCTCGTTGTGCTCCGGTTAGTGCTGCTAAGGATTTAAAAAGACTTGATTCAAATTGAGTGCCTTGGTCAGTTGTTATTGTTTTTGGGCAACCAAATCTAGAAACCCATGTTGACCAAAATGCACTAGCGACAGTTTGAGCGGACATGTTTTTGAGTGGAACAGCTTCAGGCCATCTGGAGAATCGATCAATCATTGTGAGACAGTATCTGAAGTCCTGCACATGTGGCATAACAACGATGTCTAAATGCACATGATCAAATCGATTATCTGGAACATCGATTTTGTTCGGAGTTAAACGAGAATGTCTGGTAATCTTCGCTTTTTGACAATGAAGACAGCGACGACAATAATTGATGATATGTTTTTTCATTCCGGGCCAGATGTACCTTGTTCGAATTTGCTGTAGAGTTGAACGACCACTAGGGTGTGAAAGTCCGTGTACAGCGTTGAAAATTTCTTTCCGCAATGCTTCTGGAATGTATGGACGGACATGTCCCATTGAGATGTCACAATATATTGATGTATTTCCGAAGTGAATTATTTGCAGCTTCAAAGAATTGTTACCTTCAATTATAGTTTTTAACTCTTCGTCGGATTCTTGAGATTTTTGAATGTCTTCGTGTGAGACACTTGACGGCATTGAGATTTCGTTGAGTCTTGAAAATGCATCTGCAACTGTATTACTAGGTCCAGAAAGATATACTATATCTGTAGTGAACTGAGATATAAAATCTAAATTTCGGAGTTGTCTGGGCGATGCTTTCTCAGGTCGTTGAGAAAATGCATATATGAGCGGTTTATGATCGGTTTTGATGACGAAATGTCGTGCTTCCAGCATGTGTCGAAAATATTCCACTGCTTTGTAAATGGCGAGCAATTCTCGATCGTATGTGCTGTACGCTCTTTCGGATTTTAGTAACTTACTCGAGTAAAATCCCAGAGGTCTCCATATACCGTTGAAGTTTTGTTCTAAAACAGCACCGACGGCAGTGTCTGATGCATCCGTTACCAATGCTAGTTCTAGGTCTGGAGCTGGATGTGCAAGCATTGTGGCTTCACAAAGACTTTGTTTGCAGGTCTCAAAAGCGGTTTCTAATTCCGGTGTCCAAGGTACTTTGCGTTTGTCGTTTTTCTTGGAATTCCCAACGAGTTCGTTTAAGGGTGCTTGTTGATGTGCTGCGTGGGGTATACAACGTCTGTAGTAGTTTATGACGCCAATAAAACGACGAAGTTCGCAGATAGTTTCTGGTTTCTTGTAATTTTTGATAGCCTCAATACGATCTGTAGGCGGAGAACAACCATGTGCGTTAATTACGTAGCCAAGAAATCTCACCTCAGGTACACCAAAATGACATTTGTTCGGATTAATGGTGAGTCCATATCGGCGTAAAATTTCGAAGACTGTACGAAGATGTTCTCGATGTTGTTGTGGCGATTCTGACATAATGATGATGTCATCAATATAACAAAAAACGAAGTCAATCCCTCTAAACACGTTGTCTATGAAACGTTGGAAAGTTTGTGTGGCGTTCCTTAAACCAAAAGGCATGTACAAAAATTCTAGAAGTCCGAACGGTGTACATACTGCTGTTTTTGCGATGTCTTCTTCAGCCATTGGTATTTGGTAATAGGCCCGGGTAAGGTCAAGGGTAGTAAAAATTGACTTACCATAAAGGTTTTCAGAAAAATCGTGAATGTGTGCCACGGGGTATCGGTCTGGGACTGTTTGTGAGTTGAGTTTACGATAGTCGCCGCAGACGCGCCAACCACCAGTTTTCTTCGCGACCATATGTATAGGACTACTCCAAGCACTTTTTGACGGACGACAAATACCTTGTTCGACTAGATAATCCATTTCGGCTTTAGCTGCTTTTAATTTATCACCTGAAAGACGGCGTGGACGATCAGCAACTGGAGTTCCTGTTGTTTCGATGTGATGAACGACGACCAATTCATCTGTTGGCTTCCGAAGCGTTGTCGTTTTTGTAATGTCTTCAAACTCCTTTAGCAGGTCTGCGAAGGGTGATGCGGAATTCAATGTCGAAATTCCAAACTCTTTGGTTTGTAAAATGTTACCACGAGTGGATAATTTGGTTTTGTTGTCAATGAGACGTTTTTGTTTGAGATCAATAAGTAAATCAAAATTGACTAGAAAATCGGCACCTATTATTGGGGTGTGTACTTCAGCTATAACAAACAACCATTTGAATTCTCGTCGAAGTCCGAGGTCAAGTTTCAATACACAATCACCAAAAGTTTTGATTTCGCTTTGGTTAGCAGCCAAAAGCGCAAGTTTGGATGGCTTGAGTTTCTGCTTTATCATAGAAGGAGGTATAACTGATACCGCCGATCCAGAATCTATGAGAAATCGGGTATTTGTTGATATGTCGTAAAGATGTAGACGTCTTTCACATGTGTTGTTGCTGCTGTCGCCAACCGATTTGACTGACGACAGCCGAGTTAGTTTTCCGGCTGGAATTTTGCACAATCAGGTTTACATTTTCTTGCGTTGTCGCCAAATTTTTGATGGAAGTAGCATAAATTCCGCTGGATTGAATTCTGTCCACTTGTTGAACGATTTCGGGATTTGGAACGATGTCGTGTGTTCTTACCAATTTGTTGTTGAATTTTGTCGACTTTCTCCGTAAGTTCCCTTATTGTTTGGCATATATCGGTGAAAGACATTCGTTGGTTAATGGCATCAACAACTGGTTGTTGCAATGTAGAAAGAGAATTAACACAATTGTTGTTGTTGGCTTCAAACATTTTATCAGCGGTCTTCGCCAATTTTTCGAGGTCTTCTTCCTCCCAGGCGGTAAGAAAAGGTCTCATGTTTTCAGGCATTTGTCCAAGAAACAGTGTTCGGATTATTGCCTCATTTCCTTTCCCTGGTGCAAGTCGTTTCATGTGTGCCAAAATTGACGTTGGCTTCATGCCGTTTGTTTCACCACCTTGTATTAAACGTCGCAGTTTTGATTCGGGAGATTCGGCAAATTTGGAAATAATTCTGTCCTTAATTGCAGAATATTTGTTTGAGTTCGGTGGATTTGTAATAAGGTCTTCAACTGCCAGCAATACTTCGTCTTCAAGACGGACACTCACTAGGTCGAATTTGTCGTTATCCGATGTTATGCTGCACAAAGCAAATGAACGTTCAACTTGTGCAAACCATAAATGTGGGTTCCGTTCGTTGAACTTAGGAATGTGCACCTTTTGTAGATTTGGTCGTGTGTCCTCATGTCGAGGTGTACTACTTAGCGCGGCCAGTTGTTCTTGAAGTTCTTGAATCTGTCGTTGCAATTCTTCGGACATATTATTGTCTGTTACGACGTTACTGCTTTCGAAGAATTCAGCGTCTTCTTCACTACTGTGGGAGTCAGGTTCTTTATAGTTGACTGGAATACGTTGTCTCAGTTTGCGAGTTGCTTCAATCATAAGTTTGCAAAAATGTTCTAGTAGTCTGGTTCTGAGGAACGAAATGACCGTTGAAATTGAGGTTGATCAAAATTGAGCATGCACGTTTGTTTGGTGGTGCTCTAGTAGGCTGATTCTGAGAAACGCAATGACCGTTGAAATTGATGTTGATCAAAATTGAGCATGCACGTTCGTATAGTGGGTTGCGTGTGTACGGCTGCGTTGTGAAATTTCACGAATGTTGCCGCAATTTGTTTGTTGCAAATTTTGTTTTTGTTTGTCCATAGACGGGGTCACCACTATAGTTTATTGGGTTGTTGATGAATTAAAACACAGCGGTTATAATAACAACCATTAATAACTATTTTATTTAATATTAGTTCAAAAGACAATTAATAGGAGTTCAATTTCAATGATGTCGATTTGCCACAACTGTGGTGTTGAAGATTTCGCGAGCAACTAACTTTTGCTTTCTTCTTTGTTGTCTCTTGTCAGAGTTGCCATCTCTCGTATTGTTTGTTAACGGCGGTAACGGAGATGCCACAAATATAACAAAAAAAGTAGTCTAGTGTAATGTCTTATAGTGTCATATTTACACATTCAACAGGTTGTTTTGTTTATTTGACATATTTTACAATGTTATTAAATACGGAAAATATCGCGAAAAGTGAATGGAATGCCATGTTTTTTTCACAATATGTGCTCCAAATATGATTATAATAAGAATTCTTTCCAATACTCCGAATGATTTTCCTCTGTGAGCGATAATGTTGGATTTTAATTACATCTGAATTTGATAATAAAAATAAAAATTTGTTAATATTTTTCAACACATTACATACACATTTCCAAATTGAGTAATTATTTTGACAGAACAGGGACACACAAAAGAAAAAATTGGTTGCAAGTATAACTTAGTGTAATATTGAATAATGTTGTTCATTATATTAATGGCATAATTATGGAAAGTAATCCCATTTGAGAAGTTAATAATGAAACTTATTTTTAATTAGTAACACATATATCAATTTCAAATAAAATGAAAAATAAATTCCATATATTAGAAAAAAATAAAATTGTACTTCATTTTTAATTGTTTAATTTTCTGAAGCTGCACATTATTCTCAAAATTTAACTCCAGTTCTTACAACTTATATTTATAGGTTTTAAAGCGGGGAACTTCAAATATTAATAGTGCATACATTTCGAAGGAAGGTATTTTGATTTAAATTTTGAAAGCTGAATGTACCAAAAACTTCGATGTTAACAAGACATTTGTAAACCTTAAAGTGAGGCACCAGTGAAATTCCCATGCAAAGTACTTCGCTTTCTTACAACAGACATTTGGGTATAACAGGTTTTTTTGTAACGAAGCTATTTATAGCTTCTGGGGAGAATATCCCCAAACTAAAAACTAACTTTTAAATTACATATAAATACATACATACTTTTATATTTATTTGCAATTAAATTGTAGTCATGTCAGTTCCTTCGGTTACAGTTTTGAATCTGAAAATAAATACTGATGATATTACTTTTTCCATAATTTCCAGGTCCATTCCTTCACGATTTATAATAGTTGTTATGACCTTGATCTGTAATTAAACATTCAATATTATATATTTTCACTAGAAATTAAGAAACGGCTTAAGCTAGAAACTTGAAATTTGGCATGTAGGTCGGGTTTGGTGAGTAGGCGTATGATAAGGCTGGGTTTTTGGAAATTCGTACTAAAAAGTACTAAAAACTGCTTTACGCCGGAGCAGTTAGAAGAAGAACTTTGAAATTTGGTTCGTAACTTTGTCTATGACGAGCGAAGTGAAATGTATGAACAAATTTTGGAATTTAGTACTAAGAGGTACTAAAAAGTACTAAACAATATATTTGAATAGAATCGGTGGAGAAACATATGTGAAATTTGGTATGTAGCTTAAGCTATTACTTACATAGATCATAGTAGCATCTGTTGACCATCACTATCCTTCTCCGAATTTCCAAACTGATGTCATTAGTTTTATTTGTGGCGGTACCAAGATATATAAAATCTTTAACTAACTCGAAGCTGTAGTTCTCAAGTTCCACAGTTGGTCCAAATCTATTGGACGTCTTGCGCGTTGATACCATCAGCTTGGTCGTTTCGCCATTTACTGCCAGAGCCACTTTGGCAGAATCCTTCTCAATTTGTTCAAAGGTAGCTGTTACCGTTTGCAATGTTCGACCTTTTATATCAATGTCATCGACGTAGGCGAGTAACATGTGTTGTTTGGTGTACATTTCTGTCACCTTGTCTGAAACATCCTACGTGCCGCTATATTAATTAATATATAACATGTGACGAGACTTTACATACAAATAAGTGAAACTATGCAAACAAGCCGCTGAACACCACAAGTACTAAATTGTTGGCACTTTTAAATGCAAATGAGATTTATTTCCAATGATGAATCCAACCAAACGGGAAATATATTAAACTGCATTTTGTGTTGCCTTCTTACACTAGCAGGTTAAAATTAATTCGGTTACCTACATTAAGTGTTATGTTGAACACTATGATGGTACTAAAAATATTAAATGGTAATATACCCTCTGATTTCCTAATTTCATCTATTAGAATAAATGTTCCTTTTCGATCTAGTAGATATTATCAACTATTACATGTAGATTTTCATCGCACAAATTATTCTATGGGAGATCCACTCATTAAAATTTGTATTGATTTTAATTCTGTGTACTCTAATGTAGATTTTAGCAAGAATGTTGAATTTATAAAATCTAATATAGTTGTATTTTTAAATGAATAGTGCAACTTAATAATAAACTGGCTGTTGGAGTAGATTTTCTAGCTGGTTTTCTATTCCCTTCTCACATTCCACCATGATGCGGATTATGGTGTGTACGCGATCCCTACGAAAGGGGAGGTCGCCCCCTCGGTCGGCAGGGGTGGGAAAGTGAGGCGTGGGAACGTTCGAAAAAAAAAACAAGCAGCGACTTTCGATGTAATGAAAAATGAACGGGATCTTTATGTCGAGGATATAGAAAAAATAACGACAATTTTTTTTCCAATATGGATTTTGTAGCACGTAACGCACCATAAATCCTTAATTTCTGCAGTTTTAATGGAAATTTTCCCTATAAAAGCTGTTCTCTGTATAATAAATGATACTCTGTGCAAAATATTATATTACAAATTCGTACTATAACACCATTATTCGTACTTCGTACCATTGGTATTAAATTACAGAAAGGAAATTTTCTTGCTGAAATCGCACAGAAATATCTGGTAAATAAATATAACCCAGAAACAAATCTTAGAATTTTGCGCAAGCATGATAGAGATGTACCGAAAAAGCCCTTCATAAACCCTATAAACCGAAAAATCCAATTGGAATTCGTTCAGGAAGCTTACCATGTCTGAAAATGCTTTACAAGTAGAATGGGGAAAAATTCAGACATCTTACACGGAAAACGTGGTATAATCTATGCCGATAAGGATGAAATCATTATTTTTTATATTGAATTCACATACATATTGTTCATGTTATTGCATTAATTTTAAGTTAAGATGTTCATGTTCACATAAAAAAAGATAAAATAAATTATAACATTATATAGAAGTGCTTACCTATATATCCTTCCATTTTAGTTTTAAAACCAATCTTTATTTTAAATTGCCGTTTTTTTTCAATGTTTTACGATTTGATGCCACTGGTCATTATGAGGATCGCAAATAGTCTGGTTATTTCCCAACAAAATTCGACTTGCATTTATTGAGAATGACGGATTTTTGTTTCTTTCTATAATATCGCATGTGACTCCTTCTCGTTTACTACATGATAAAATAGTAGTCATTTGGTTCGGTTTATATTACATTAAGCTCAAATTTGTAACTGGTATGGTTTATAACTTAGTAACATAAGAATGTAGTTTTTGTGGCTGTTCGGAGAGAATGTTTAAATATTTTCTTCTTCTATTTTGATTCAAAAAACTGATTTTTTTCTTTAATATCGCAAGTGACTATACTCAGTCGCTTACTATAGGATAAAAAGGTAGTCAATTAGTACGGTTTATAGTGCTGGGACTAGTTACATCCCATCAGTTGAAATTTCCATTTCCACTTTTCTAAAACATGTTTATGGTTTTATTATCTTCTATAGTAATACAATATATATTTTTTGCTAGAAAGGTAAAAAACTTGTACAATGACTACAGATGAAGATGTACGCCTAAAAGTTTTCAAGCCGAATCATTAACATTCCGAAAATATCTTTAAAAATCTTTTATAGGAAACCGTCGAAGACACAGGATCAGAAAGTGCCTCTGGGGATGTTGATAAAACTGTTAAAAGGCGTAGACGTTACCTTCAAAAGCGGCGTTCCGTTGTTAATCCCGATGAAAATTTTCATTTCTACTGGCTGATGGTGCTAACAATATGCGTTCTGTACAACCTTTGGACACTTATTGTTCGTCAGAGCTTTCCCGAGTTACAGGTACGTCCCAGAATATAAATAATTGTCTGTATTTTCAAAAAAAATAAACATTTCAATTCTTCGTATTTGACAGCAAGCGGTTCCAACATTCTGGTTTATTTGCGATACCTTAACAGATGTGGTATTCGTTCTTGACATTGTTGTACAATTGCGAACCGGCTATTTGGAACAAGGTCTCATGGTAAGTCATGTCCAACTTCGTTTTACGGCAACGTCAATGTCTTTTTTCTGCCTTCAGGTTTACGATGATAAGAAGTTGGCTAGCCATTATATACATTCAAAAAACTTTGTACTGGATATGATATCGTTGGTGCCATTTGACTTGTTGCAACTTCGTATGGGTCCTCAGCCCCTGTTACGTTTTACTCGTTTCTTTAAGGTATGTTAGTGGTGAGCGCCGTCCTGCAAACGCAACTAACTTAACCCTGATGTCTGTTTTGTAGGTTTATAGATCTGTTCGTTTTTATTATATTGTTGAAAGTAGAACTGTTTGGCCAAATTTATGGCGCGTTGTTAATCTAATTCATATTCTATTAATATTGGCCCATTGGTTCGGGTGTTTCTATTATTTATTATCAGAAGCAGAAGGTTTTCAGGTAAGACCAATTGACATTAGTTTTAGCGTGGATTGCATTGTAACTATTTATTGTTTTAGGGAGATTGGGTTTATCCATACCGTCCAGGAGATTATGCGACATTAACTCGAAAATACTTGGGAAGTTTATACTGGTCGACGCTAACACTGACCACAATTGGTGATTTGCCAACACCGGAGACCAATGCTGAGTAAGTTTTTTAATGCTAATGCATGAATTGGTGGAAAATCCATTGTGGGTATGAAAAATCTTGGCGAGTATAATAACACGATTTTGATTTTGTTGGGACACAGAAAAAATTCATAAAGTTGGTTTTTTCTGGGCACAGTGATATTGTCGGTTTTCCTATTGTGTTCCTATAATTTATGTTTTCTGCTATGGTTTGTTTTTGAGTTATGTCAAATTAGAACAATCCAATCGTTTACTAAAATTTTTTATATCGAATTTATTTGGAAAAGGTATATGCGAATTATATGCAGCCAAAACTGATGTCTGTAGCAATAGTTTAAATAAACAATAGTTTAGCATCACATCATTATATACCAAGTGAGAAAAAAAGCTCAATTGTCTGTTTATTTTTGATGACCCTGGGAATACTTCTCTGCACCATTGGCTTTTTTGGAGTGGGAGTATTTTCGACTTTGTTCCTTATATCTACTTCATAGGTTCCCAGCTCAAGTGCTACTTGAATGTTGCATAGGTTTGAAAGAGTCAATAAATGCCAGCGACTGACTTTCACACCATTCTATGAGCAAAATTGGCTCATAATCGAGAACAAATGAGAGAGTGTTCGGGGAAGACAGGCAACTCTCAAAACCAATATTCCGACATCCGTAATATAGTGTTAATGAGCCCAAATGGTTGTAAAATTGTTCAAAATAAGTAAATTCTTTTTAAAAATCATGAAATGTGTAAATTTTCTGTGTACAGGAAATAAACATTAATATTTCGTAGATGATGATGGGTCAATAATAATGGGACCTTGAGTTTCGTGTGTAATTTTTCGCTATGTTTTCACACATTCGTACATTTTATATTTAGTTCCTGATGATTTACATATGTTTGTACATCAACTTATCGTTGATTTATAATATTTTAACTAATTGCCAAAACTATTTGTATGTAATATTTTTTGAACACAACTAAAGACCAAATTTCTCGGTGGACGGCCCAAGATCGATCCCCAGGCGTGGCATCAAATCCCGACTACTTCAGTTCGGTTCAAGTTATGGGTATGCATTGAAAGTTACATCACTGAAAAGAAAACTCTCTGGAATAAATATCGACAAAACACGTTGAGGGCTGTCCGCCAATAGTAAATAAAGGCAATACAAATGCATAATCCGCACACTGATTTGAATTTTTTTTTGTTAGCTTTCCTTAATCCTATGATTTTGTCGTAGTAGCAACGTTCGAGATGGAATCAAAGTTTTCGAAAATTTTGGACAGCCTTCAACAGTTCATTGTGGTATTCATTTCAAGGAGTATGTTCTTTCCTAAAATCCTTCAAAAATGAAGTCATCCTTGTTTTCGAAAACTTTGATGAACTCCACCATAGAATGTAAATATCTAGCACATCTCATAAATTTCGGTTTAAATTGCAGATACGTTTTCACGATTGTCAGCTACTTAATTGGCGTCTTCATTTTTGCTACCATTGTTGGTCAAGTTGGCAATGTGATTACCAATCGGAACGCAAATCGCCTGGAATTTGAGAGGCTACTGGACGGCGCAAAAACCTACATGAGACACCACAAGGTATGGTAACGTCGATCGCCCATCCTAAATAAAAACTTATTGACATTCTGCGATTGTTACATTCTTTTAGGTACCCGGAGGTATGAAACGACGAGTTTTACGTTGGTACGATTACAGCTGGTCCAGAGGCCGCATACAAGGAGGTGGTGATATTAATACTGCCTTAGGACTTTTGCCCGACAAACTGAAGACGGAATTAGCGCTGCACGTCAATTTGAGCGTTTTAAAGAAAGTCACAATTTTTCAAGAATGCCAACCGGAATTCCTGCACGATTTAGTGCTGAAAATGAAGGCGTATATTTTCACCCCAGGCGATTCAATATGTCGCAAAGGCGAAGTGGCTAGGGAAATGTTCATAATTGCCGATGGCATCTTGGAAGTGTTAAGCGAAACCGGCAAAGTGTTGACCACCATGAAGGCGGGCGACTTTTTTGGCGAAATAGGAATATTAAACTTGGATGGTCTCAACAAGTAGGTTAACACAAATTGGAAAATATATTCTTGAATATAGTTAAGAGGACGTTGTCTCGTATTATTTCAGACGAACTGCTGATGTCCGTTCGGTTGGTTACTCTGAACTTTTTTCCCTTTCGCGCGAAGATGTATTGGCCGCTATGAAGGACTACCCAGAAGCCCAAGAAATACTTCAAACACTGGGAAGAAAACGTTTGATGGAGGTCAGATGTGTGAATAAGAAACACGCCAAGGCTAAGGCGGATAAGGATGCTGCAAATCATCAAGGACACCACCATCACCATAGCCACCATGTTAATCACAGTGATAGTAGTGAAAACAGTGCCTCAAAGAAGATTGTCGATAAATTGAGACATGATGTTAAAGGATTCCGAAGTGTACTTAAAAAAACAAGGTAACGATAAATTCGTAATTTTGGTACATACTTAGAAACAAACTAAATTTATAAACTGTTCGGGTAAATAATTTTGTGCGTGAGTGTTTATACCCCACATTACACTGCGGAACAGCATATTACAAATAATTGAATTTTAGATATTTCATTGGATAATATTATATCAATCAGGAATGCCAACTTATGATTGGCCATCCTGTTGACTTTATGGATTACCTTATACTTTTGATGTTTTTACTAGTTTTCCGTTTCAGAACTTGTCGTAAAATTTTGTGCTCTGAGAGTGATTTTGAAATATTTAAACACTAGCATTACTATTAAAATGCACAGGAACAGAACATATTTTTGTGCAAATATTTCTAAACTTTACTTTCTGATTGCACCATGTTGGGTTCATGAAGGTTCTGGAATAGAGCAAATATAAATAACTTATTTTTTTCAATTTGTGCATTTTTTTTCAATAAATTCACAATCAATTATTGATTTTATATGTACTTGACACTTGTCTTTGTAGCATACACATTTGTCAAATTGATAAGTGAGTATATAAAAAAAATAATAGATGTGTGAAAATGTCTGGGCAAAATTCCACTAAACAATATAGGGTTATGCGTACCACAGTAAATGTTTAAGAGCAATTCCCATATCCGAGCATAAGACATTGACACATTCAATTTTCTGATTTTGTTTTTAAGGACATCACGAAGGAGTGATGAATCACTGGAAATGCAGCCGTTGCACAACACATCTCCCAAAAACGGGAAAACCGTGTTGAAACGAATGTCCCGTGTGCGTTCCGATGAGAAGGAAGAATCAGCAGATGTAAAGGCCGAATTACACGATAAAACTCCTAGTCCTATTGGGGCCGGGCTACCCCTGTTGCAAAGACTGCGCTTACTCAAAGAGAAACAGGTATGTACGCGTCCCGCTTGTGTGTTTGTAAAAATTTGTATTTCTTTTTTTCTATTTCTTGAATATATTTTTTTTTGTTTTTGGTTTGCAACCCCACATTCAGTTGCTGGTAATCATTATTTTCATTAATTGTATGTATTACGTCAGCATCTGACACAATAGTTGATGATGATGATAAAAATGACACATTTGTTGTTCGTTAATACATTGAGACTGACACTAATTCGAACAATGCCCAATTCGAAATACGCACTTAGAAAATGGACAATCCATAATGGTTTCGATTGTCAAACGAACGCCTTCCAAAAGTCATCAATATTTGTTTTATTAGCTTAGGTCTAGGTATACAAATAGTTTTTAGCAATGCTGCAGAATTGAGCTTTTTAGATTAGACGCCTCATTTGGCATCGACTTTGAGAATAAATGTATATATTCCCTATTCGAATATGACATAGAGATCGAAATGTAATTCAAATCGGCAAATAAACAAATTGTTTGTTGCACAGTCGACATATTTGGGTTACACTCCAAAATCAAACTTAGAAAATACAATTATATGTAGCATGTGCGATTAATCATGTATAGAACAAAGTATAACAAAATTACAATTTTCGGGTCAAATACCAATACTAGTACTTCGACTAAGACCCACAAAACGTATACAAATATTCTAAGACTAATTCTGGTTAGTTAAAATTTTAGTTTTATTTTTAACTTTTCTAATAGTAAAACTGGTAAAAGAGAATATTGTCAACATAGTTCTGAAAGTATTCATTTCTTATCGTTATAAATTTCAGCTTCATTGTGGTCATCACGACAGATTCCACAATATTTTAATTGTAATTGCTAAAGTAATTGAGTTGTGTCCAACCGAATTTCTGCACATATACCCAAACAAACTTAATTCGATAAATTATACAAACAAAATTAATTGCCATTTATCTCATTTCACCAGCCTCAAATCACAAATAATAGAGAATACAACGCACTGATACGTATCAAGATAATTCCGTTCAAATTAAATTTCGCACAAACTTGTTACCTTTTCTACTGCACTTTCTTATCTGACTTGTCACCGCAAATGATTGAAATTCAAAATTCTGTACTCCACTGGCTTAAATTATTCACACACGCATCTAATTTTTGTCAATATTCCCAAACCGACGGTATTGTATAAATGGAAAAGATTTTTTAATTTTATTTTTTCTAAATTAATTTGTACTTTGAAAAAATATTGAAATTAAGCCGGATTATTATAATTAGCATATCAATTTGAATACGACCATATTTTAGATAGGAAGATACAGTGGGTCACAGTCAAAAGTATCCACATAGTTTTTTATAAAAAAAAATGTCATACGTGCACAAGTGCAATCAACGAATTCAATATAAAAAATATAATTGTTAAACAAAAGCAATTGTAGTGAAATGTATCCAAGATAAAAGTTTTTATTAACAAACGGATTTTTTACATAGTACACTCTATTTTTTTTATTTTTTTTTGTTTAAATCACATTGATAATGATAGGCAATAAGATGCCGCACAAAAAGTAGTAATTTTCAACAGCTTTGTTGTTGTAAGATTTTACGCAGAAAGTGTTTAAAATTTTCCACAAAAGTAAGCACATTTATGCGTAATTTGTAGTTGCATTAAATGAAATACGCTGTTGATATAATGAAATAGACAGAGCTTGTGAAATATCATAGGCCAGTTCTCTAAAATGTCCTTGAGAGTAGGAATATGTTTGGCATCATTGAAGAATGCCCTCTGCGTGGCAAAACAGCTGTACATCAATTTCATTGCCGCCTCCAATTCAGATTGATGCAATTTTTTTGTGGTGGTTTGGCTTTAAAGGATATGAAAATGCATATCAATATTTTCAAACATCTTTTCACAAATATACATTCTTTTTAATTTTTTGTTTTTTCCTTTTTAATGGATTAAAATACACTAAGTTTCCACGTAAATAATTGCTTCTGTTTACTTCAAAACAACACAAAGAACTAAGCGTCACCTCTTGATTATGGGTTTTGTTGTTCTTCTTCTTGAATCCTACACACTATTTGTTTTAAAATCGTGTCTTTGCTACATTATGTGTTTAATTTTAAGCATATTCTGTTGAAACAATGCCTTTTGATATTATTTCTGCTTGAAATTAAGCATTTATACAAATTACACAATATTTTGTTGAATATTACGCACTTTCAAGAAAGTACAGAAAAAAATAACCAGTGAGCGGAGCAGTATAGTCGGACGGGGCCGACCATACGATACCCTACACAACTACCACGGAACTCAAATTTTCTGCGGATGTTTATTCCAAGCCTGGGCAATATTTCTTGATATTGGCATCCTCATCCTCGACTCAGCTAGTCGAGATATGACTCTGTATACTTAAAGGTGGGTCTAGGACCAATATTTCGCGGCGTTACAAACTTTTGGGGCTATAATACCCTGACAACATAGTTGTGTAGGGTATAAAAATTAGGTTTTCCGTCCACTTCATTCCAAAATTATTATCTGATCATCACCGCAAATTAAAGGGGTTGTCTTTGACCATAACTGGAACCTCATGAAACATTTCAAAGCGATCAGCGCTATGTTCGGCTCTCTAGAGTGATAATGGGTTACTAAATAACATACAAATACGGAGATACCTGTAAATATTTAGGTGTAACTCCCACATCAGAGCACATGCAACAATATAATTGGTCTTAACTTAAAGGTCAACCACTCCTCTTGGATATAATATCAACTTTTCGGGTCTATGTCCTTCAGGGGTAAATATATACGCTATAGAATACAAATTTTGTCATTTTTCACACAAAAGTCAGGGTCCATTTGACCCGCTAAATATTGACCGATCTTTATCAAAACAGGCATGCTTATTCTTTGGCCCGACCCCCTTCTCCATGCAAAATTTCACGATGTTCGGGCCATTATTGCGGCCTGTGGAGCGACCAGAAAAACCGACAAAAATTTAGTAATTGGTCCATTTCATGCCCTAAATATTAACCGATCTTTCCCAAAAACAATAGGGGTCTTCATTGGCCAGAACCCATCCTACATGCAAAATTTCGTGAAGATTGGTCCATAACTGTGGCCTGTATCGTGTTTACAAATTATAATGGACAGACGGACGGACACACACATGTCTAGATCGACTCAGCTAGTCGAGATATGACGATCGGTATACTTAAAGGTGCGTCTACGACCAATATTTCGCGGCGTTACAAACTTTTGGGGCTGCACAAAGCTATAATACCCTGACAACATAGTTGTGTAGGGTATAATCACAGTGATTTTAATTGGAATTTTCAACAAATAATTTAGAGTATACTTGGAATGATATCCCTTGTTACCTTTTACAGCTTTCAACCTTGCCGGCACAGATTTTGCCAAGTTTACGATGTCTAAATTATCAGGCTTGGTATGCTTTGGATTTGATGGCTTCTAATATTTTTCTCATAAAAATACTCCATAAGTTCGTTATAGGATTCAAATCCGGGAACTGAGATGGTGTTTGAATCACTTTTGGATAATTATAAAGCATCTATTCTCAAATGATGTGGGACTTGTTTGTGGGATCATTATATTGATAAAATTAAATTCCAATTTTTCAGCACTACATTTCAAATTATCTTTTAGAATGTTTAAATAATAGATCTTTTCCATAATTCCTTCAATAAAAACGAGATTTTCTACTCCGGCAGCGTTCATACATCCCCATACCATTACAGAGTCTCCTCCGTGCTTTAGGTCTGAATTGTGTGATTAGGTTCCACTAAATTATCCTTGGCCCATCCGACCCAAACTATTTAAACTTACATTCATCAACAAAAATAACAGATTTCCAAAATGCTAAATCATTTTTTTCGTGTTCCTGAACGAACTCCAATCGTATTTTCTGGTTTATAAGGTTTATGAATGTATTTTTCCGTGCAACTCTACCATAAAGACCAGGCTTGCGCATAATTCTTTAAATTGTTTCTAGGTTACATTTATTTTTCAGAAATTTTCTGTGCGATTTCAGCAAGTTTAGATGTACTTAACTTTGGATTATCGGCCTTTTTCTCTCTGGCTTTCGGCTAGTTGCTAATTCGATTCTCGATATTGTGCTCCAATACAATTTTTTGGTCATCATATCGAGTAATATTGAGTATTTCCGCTATTTTCCGTTGAGATTAAAGTGTAAAAAAATCTGATGCAATATTTAACTTAATATTCCATGAGAAGATTGACTTTTAACCGTTATTAAGTTACAAATAATACCGGTGGATAATTTTCACTGTGAATCTAAAATTGTTTTTGTCTACCAAACATTATTTTCACATTGAATTGATATAAATATTGGCTATTTTATCTCATATAAAAAATAATTCAATTTTATACATTAATTAACAGAGAAAAAACCCGAGTGGATACCTTTGACTTTGACTCACTCTATCTTAACCTTAAAATATATATATATATATATATATATTATGAATTAAATTATTGTAAATGTGCATATGATAATTAGATAATTACACATTCAACCTTAAATGGTCAGGAAGTAAGAAATTAGTCTAAGTCAAGATTTTTTCGACTCATAATTTTTGGTCCTTTTTGGGATTCTACCACCATTGGATAAAGCGATAATAAATTGCATAAAATTATTCATCCATCATAGGACTTGTTTGTTAAAAAATAAAGTATGTAAATTTATGCTCTGTAAACCAATACTAAAACTAGGTTCGGTGAAAATTTTAAGTTTGGGGTTAACGTTATATGGGGGCTATCCAAAAAATTGACTCATATTGATCATTTTGGGCAATATTGCGAATTGAATAGCCTTGGATTTATTGATCTGTAGTTGCAAACTGTTCATGATATTGACATCCAAAATTAGGTTCCGTGGAAGCTGTGTCTACTTTAATGTAAAACCAGTAAGGAAAGTAGTAAAGTTGGACTGGGCCGATTATATGATACCCTTCACCTCTTTCGGTATATTCTACATACGTATCCTTACAATTGCATGTCAATGTTCCCTCTAAGAACATACTCAATTTCAAAAGTGCAGATTTAGATCCGTCTGCATACCATGGGACAAATTTAAGCATTGTGCAAAATTTCGTGTTAATCGGATACTCATCAGGAGTTTGGTGCACCATTTATGTTAAATTGGACGAAACGATTTTCCCGAAATTTACCACACATCATTCTATACTCATTTCAGTGCCCTATGCCAAATTTCGTGCAAATCGAAGGATATATAGGGACTTTGGTGAACCATTTACATAAAATCGGACGAAAATATATATGGGAGCTATATCGAAATCTGAACCGATTTTCCCGAAACATACCATTCACCATACTAGACTCAATTCAGTACGCTATGCCAAATCTCGTCCAAATCGAAGGATATATATGGAATTTGATGCACCATTTGCCAAATTTCGTGTAAATCGTAAGATATATGGAGGGTTTGGTGCACCATTTACCTAAAATCGGACGAAAATATATATATGGGATCTATATCTAAATCTGAACCGATTTTCAGGAAATTTAACGCGCACACTCTAAACTTAATTTAGTACGCTATGCTAAATTTCGTGCAAATCGAAAGATATATAGGTACTTTGGTCTAGCATTTTTTATCCTTTTTTTGATTTGTGACTTAGCCATCTATTTTACGGGCTTCGATGCAGACATTTTGAAGCTCGATTTGGAGTATTTTTGATTTTTCCTTCTAGTTTCAATGTGCAATTAGGAATTGGCAATATTGCACATATAAGTATTTTTTTCTGCAATCATAGAATTCTAGTGATCTTTAAAAATTGTCATCACATTATTGTATATTTTCACTCTATAGTAAGCATATATTTTCTGCAAAAAACGAGAGCAATTGTCATGCTTTTTCTCGTATATGTTTCTATAGTGAAACTGAATACATTAAGGTTTACAACAACAACTACAACATTTAAAATGTTTAAATGATAATTTGGACGATATTTATAACTTATTCTAGAGCTATAAAATGAAACAATCTCTTTGGCCAATTGCATCTTCTACTTTCATAATACAATAATACATTGCGAAAACAGAAACACTTGAAGCCCCTGTCGTCCTTCCCAATTCCGATGTCAGATTTTGTTTTTTTGGGAAACCAAACAATGCCATAATATATTGCTCATATATTCGTTCTTCTATGGGTACAATTGGGAGCAATAAATGATGTATCGACTCCATTAATTTTCACACAAACACTTCACACATACATGCACCCACACACACACACATTCATTTGTAATTGTATTGTGTTTTTATATCTGTTAATTTAGTTTAGTTTGTCCTCTTCTTTTCATTATTGCTGTGTCTGGAGTGTTTCATTCGAATGTTAAAATGGAATTTATATTTTCGTTTCTTTTTTCTTCGCTTTTTTGAGATTTAATTTTGGTTTTTTTATTTTTGACAAATACACTGCAAACCCACAAACTGAGTTACTGAGTGTCAATCCCCGCTCCTAAAGTAGTTTTGTATGTGTCTTTATGTGTCTTGCACTAGGATCGCGAAGAGCGAGCTGTTAAATCTACACCACCACAGAAATCTCCACCTAACTCACATGTAACCTGTACGTTATCACCACAGGAATCGATACAGGAGGAGCCCGAGCGGGAGATCAACGAAGGTTTGCCATTGATTCAACGATTGCAGCAACTCAAGATCAAAAACGATCCTCCTGCTGCTGCACAGGGGACGGACACATCTCTACCGGTAAGTTCGCATCCACATCCCTTATTTATTTGTGGTACAATGTCAGCGCCGTGTACACCATTCTAACTCATCAATTCACAGATCGCATCGGTAGCGGAAACGACCAAAAAAGTAGAAAACATATCGATTGCAAGTAGTAGTCACAGTGTCATGGCCACTACGTCTCTGGCTGTGGCCCAAATCAAGCCGATGATGAAGGTGTCCTTCAGGCAGAGGATACAAAAATTGCAAGAGGCTGCCGAGAGTTCTAGTGGCGGAAGCCCTAAAATGCCGGCAAGCCAAAGCGCGGAGACGAGTGAAAAACCGACTACGACGACAGCTGCATTCAATGGCGGCGCCAAGAAGGAACCTCCAAAATCATTAGCTGTTCTCAAGTGCGTCGAAGCCCAGACAGCTGTGGTCGATAAACGGAAGAGTGACGGGTCCAATACATCGCACAAACCAATTTCCATAATCTCAAGTCAAATCGTTAAACCGTCCACAGCCACATCCTCAATTGTATCCGATACAGATACTCCGATTAGACCATGGTCCAAGCTTAAATTGGCGACAATGATTTCGTCCAGTTACACAAGTTTAGCCACCTCGAACACATCCTCAGATGATATTTTTTCGCCATTGAAAAATTACTCTGATGGCAATATACCGCAACAGATAACGAAAGAGGGAAGACCCCAGAAGGAATCGAAACCTCCACCAGTGCCAGCAAGAAAAAGAGGCTATCGCCAAGATGTCAAGGGCCAGGCATCGGGGATACCCGAATCGAGCAAACAGACGAACACGAGCAATGGGCACAGTGACACGACAGTTAGCAGTTCGAAACTTTATCAATCTGTATTCGATTTATCGCCTGAATACAGCGGCTTGCCGTTCGTCAAACGGCTAAAAATACTAAACGAACGGCAAAAACTGGCCGAGCTGGAGAGCGCCCTACAAACGCGTAGTTTTAGCTTAGACAGTTCCAAAACAACCAGCTGTGTTCCAATATCTGAAGCATTGTACCGTTGCCACAGCGATGCGGCAGGCATAAATTCACAATTCTTATCAGTGTACGAGTCCAGTTCGACGACATCGACTAATACATCCGCGTCGCAGACCCCAAAGGGTGCGCCGCCCTCGCAGTACCATCGACAACATCACTTGGATTCGGTGCACTACGACTATGCCCCCCTCAGTCCAGAGTCGAACGAAACTATCGAGCGGAGAAAACTGAAAAGCATTCTCAAGAAATTCAGCCACGAACGTCAAAATCGAAGGTCACCTCCCGGAACAGGCTGCGATGCGTCCACAGATTCAAAATCGCAACATAGAGGTCTCTCAACGGAGCCCACCGTCGAAGGGTACGTGGCGCGGCACAGTAAACTGTTCAAGAGTGTAACATTCAATTCAACTCTTTCTAGCCCTCCCAGCAATGCTGGCAGTCTACAAGAGGATCCCACATACACCGAAAAACCTTTGCATTCGCCTCAACCATTGACACCAACCGCAACGGGTGCATTTTACGGCGATTCGGTGATGTCACCGCCCGATCTTCTACGTGCCGAATCAATTGCATCGTGTACCTCAGCCAACGTTTCGCAGACATTTCAAATGAATAGTAGTAGCACCTTAACCATGTATCCCACAAATTTTTACCCGCTTACCGATTCAAATCACGCCACTTGTCCGACTCATGTTCCATCGTTGACAGGTAATTATAACTTGCTGGCATTTCCCAAATCCACCCCCAATACCGGAACCCTCTGTTGCCACCCTGGTCCCGCATTCGACACTACTAACCCAAATACCAAACAAATGCTTCTGTGTCCCCGTACCACTTCGATGTTATAAAACGATAATCTACTAATCCCGCAACTCTCTAGTAATGTGATGCAAATTTTGCTACAGCCTAAAAATTAAATGCGAATGCCGTCAAGTAACTCTAATAACAATCAAATTCTAGACTAATCCATACATACATACATATTACAGTGTGTGTGTGTAGGTATATAACACTAATTACACGAGTGTACATACAAACATACATATATTTATATAGAAATGTAAATTCACCCGATTCTTCTGTTTGGAACAATGCATGAAATATTATTTTAAGTTTGGTGTTGTTAGCGAATCCTACGATTTTGAGCATCAGATGTTGTGAACGAATGGGTAAATGAAACAACTATATAAACTAGAATGAAATTAAAAAAAAATCTGCTTTATCAACTGTCCGACTGTGTACAGACTTAGAAATAATAACTATGAAATTAAAACGGCATTTACATTACGGTTAGATTCTCCGCTATGAGGATTTCTTTGATATATATGTACTGGATCTACTGGATTTAATAAAACCAGTACAATGTAATAATTTATTACAAGATATACGAACCGAGTCAATTTGACTCGTTTAATATATATATATATATATACAGTTAACGCCTGTTAACGAATGATATATCATCAGACCCATTCGTTATAGCGAAAAATTCGTTATATAGCGAAGTTTTTTAACGTTAAGTTATGTTTTAAGGCGCAATTTTATTTAAAAGCAAAAATGTTAATCCCCTTTTCATTGGATTTCTAAAATATGTAATTAATGTAATAACAGTAATAATAACGTTTTTACATATTTTTTATAAAGCTAGCCCATTATTTTTTTTCACCATTCGTTATATCTGCTATATAAATTTGTAAAACGTTTGTTATAAGCAATAGTCAGTATAAAAAGTCGACTATTTTGCTCATTCGTTATATCCCGAATTCGTTAAACTGAGTATTCATTATACCATGCGTCGACTGTATATAAATTTAGTCATTCCAACAAACTTTCATGTTATTAAAAATTAATGCAGAGCCGGGCAATAGACTACCTAGGACACCGCAATGTTAAAATAGTCCAAGTATCAACCATAAATGTATGTCGCGACTAGGGTTTGGGGTCGGGAATTCCCGTCCCGGGTATTCCCGATTTTTTAGACATCGATATTTTCCGGGATTTCCCGATATTATTTCCCGGGAAAACAGGAAATTATATTTTTATATAAATATCAATACGGAATTAAAAATATTAATGCTATAGGGCGAACGTCATGATGCTTTAGGGCGAACGTCATGATAAAATTTATTCTTAATGTTCTATACATGGGTTCCTTTGCTGGAATAATGCCAGATTTAAATTATTGTTCATGCTGTCTTGAAAACATTGTAAGATCAACAATTTCAATTTTACAGATATTACAAAAAGAAAAAAGTGACCGCCGTGACTTAAACTGTATATCTCAACTAGAGTTTTTAAGAGGCTCAGGTAGTTTGGGGAATAGGGAATTGCAAAAAAAAAATCGGAGAGGTGTATGAGGAGGATATTTAGATTTTCAAGTGGAATCTGGTCATCTAGTAGTGATTAAGATACTCAAAGGTATAAATGTTTTGAAATTAAATTAAAATGGTTGCAAAGTCAACCCCTATAGATCAAAACCTTGTCACAGTAGTTTTTGTATGTTAATGTGCTCAAATAGTTCTTAATACAATGTTTTGCCAAAAACACACTAAAATACTTCTATTTAAAAGTGAATTCTTAATTATTTATTTTTAAATGTTATTGTACAATGACGTAGAACGTCAATTTTTTATAATTCTAATTATTTAATTAATTATATATCATTGCTGCCCTTTAATATTTTTACTAACTTAAGGTTGTAAAAAGTCCCGGTGTAAGCTTGTCTGAAATTATTTTTTTTTCTTATTTTTGGAATGCAGTGCTCTGTGCTTCTCGAAGAGTTATTTTCATATATTCATTTAATTTCCCCTTATAGGTTTGTTGAAATCGCTAAGCCGACTTTTCGAGATCGACTTTCGAGTGGCATCACGAAATGTCGTATTCAGCTTTTAAGTACATTTTTAGAAAACAAAATTAATGTGACATATTTCTAGTAGAGGGATTTTTTAGTTGTTTGATGCGTAAAAATATAAAAATTTAATTTTTTTTTGTAACTTGAAAATCTTGAAAGAATAAATTTCTTTCCAATTAGAAATTGTAAATTCATAGTAATTCAACTGTCAAATCAATTCTCAAACGATACTCTCCTAAACAAAATTTTACCGAATATGTAGTACACGAAAATACTCATTTCAAAATTTCGTAAAAGGAACGATTTCCCTCAGCAGTAGTTGGTAATAACATGAATGAATTTAAAACACACACACACACACCCGCACATATATACAATTTATTCATGCAAAACGAACACAATTAGTGGCTTCTTAAATTGTTAATCAGACAAATGCATCATTACATTCTGAATAACTTCGAGGTATGTATTTTTTATATGTGCGTATATGTAATAATAATTGGAATGCCTAATAGCACTTTTACTAACAAACGCCATGCAATGCCCTATGTCGAGCGTAAGTAGCTTTCGAATGCGCCTTTTTTCGATCACAAAGAAAAAACAAACAAAAAAACAAAAACACCGAGCATCAGTAGCTGAATATGTATCAAAATCAAGCACGCTCACTGAACATGCGGTTTTTTTCTAAATATTTATTATTTTAAATGATATCGAATGTGTCTTGATCCCTTTCTATAATTAGGTTATGCCGAAGGCCATGACTGTTTCAGTCAAATTTTGTGTGGCATTGACAATGTTATTCGAAAACATGTCAGCGAAATGCATTCAAAGTTTGAATCTCAGTTCTCAAGCATGGCTTTGGAGGTGGAGAAGAGGGATGCCCTGATTGCGCACCTACAGTCGAAGGTCAGAACTTTGGAATTGAGTGCATCGTCCACGTCACGAAGAAAACACCATCGCGAGAAAATCAGTGGGACAATATGTTCGGCGGACATGGACGACGAAAATGATGCCAATGCTGAGGACGATAGTAGTTCGGGTTCGTCAGCGGAATTACTCTTTATGGTAAGTTGGCTGTTCGGACCATTAACAAAAACAAAAAATATAATATCTGTTATTTTTTAACATTTCAGCGTGGCGATTCGCTGGATACAGTCTTTACTTCCTCCCCTCCCACTCAATCCAAACGACATTATCCCTCGTCGCCAAACACCAGTCGGAGTCGAGAAGATTTCTCCTATGACTACGGTCCTTATGTCAAATCCGGCAATGACAGTAAGAGTAAAAATGGCAAAAGCAAGACCACAAATCCCGTCGAATTGGTTGCGAATATGGCCGGTAATCTTACACGACTGGGCGACAGTGTCATCCTGGATATTGGCGAGAGCAGTTCCAGTTCATCTTCGTCGGAGGAGAAGTTACATTTGGACGAAGAAGCTGAGGAGGAAGCTGCAAACGAAGACAACGACAGTTCTGACAAACAGGTACACCACAATGATTGGGAAGTTCGGATGTTGGCCGCAGAAATGGAGAAGCAGGAACGAAAACGCGGACTCTCCCTCAGCGAACACTCAGCCCTGCCCAACAGCAAAATAGGTAGCAGCTTTCTTCGAAGACGAAGAAAACTAAGCGATACTGAAACGGAATGCAGCGAAACGGAACTCGACCAGATGTCACCACACTCCCGACCCCGTGCCTCAAGCCTCGACCAGTTTAACATGAGGTACGGCATCGGCCGCAGTGGCATCTTCAAGGCCATGAGCATCGATCGTGATAAAGACAAACTTTGAAAAATAGTTAAATGCACAAAAACCCGTTCTTATGTTAATAGTATTTTAACCAGTAAATTAAAGCAATTTCACAGTATTGAAACGTACAATTACATTCTAGTCTAAACTGTCTAAACCAAATACCAAACCAAACACATACATACATACAACATATATAATTAGCTTTACGACTAACAAACGAGCGCAATAACGCCAATAGCATTTAAAAAATTGTATTAAGGGACCACAGTGCCCAGTGTCCCCAGTCCCTCCCTCGGTCACAACATTAAATGCACACACACACACACAGCCGAAGTTTCGTGTTTCCGCTGATACCGAAGAGTACAATTCGCCAGTCACCGCCACTGTGTCGCCTTGAAGTGTATTTCGTTTAGACGTGGTACCAACGAATATCCCTCAACAAGACTTCAGACGCAACCTTGTAGGAGGCATCAGACGGAGAATGGCGATTGATTTATGGTCCAGTGTCAGATGGCAAAGAAAAACAAAATGTCTGTCAAACATGTAAATACCTCTTTAAAATATTAAGATAACGGCCTATATTTTTAAGAATACTACTTTAGAATAATGAAATCTGAAAGCTTTAATATCTTATATAGATTTATTGAAATGTATTATTAACAACAACAACAAAACACATTAACATATGTAATTGTTTTCTGAGCGATCGCCTTTCCATTTCTCCTCCTCCACCCACCACATGCTCATCTTCCCAAAATAGAGTTAAACAAAACAAAAAAACAAGTTCATCTAATGTAGATAATTCTGTAAATTGGTTTGCGATAGGCCATCACTAACTAACTACACATTTCACACCTAAGGTCAAAGTTTTCCAAATTATTCTATGTTCTTTGTTAACCATTCACAAGCATGGCATAATTATTCAACATTTTTAATGTTTAATTTTATTTGTTTTTTTTTATTATTTTGAGTTTTTATCATGTATGTATGTACATATCATTAAGAATGTATACGTTTTATAAATTTTTTCAATATTTTATTTATTGATTTGGCTAACTATCACGTTCAATTTTTTATTGTTAATTTAAATTTCTAAAAGTATAAATTTGCAATTTAGAGAATTTATCGTAAAACTTTATTTCGTTCTCCTGCAAATAATGCAGATGATAAATTTAATAACAGATGTGGATTCATTATAGTTCTTCCATAGTTTTTAACATGTTTCTCTGGAGAGACAGATTATCACAAAAATATCTTAATTCCGTGTCCAAATTCATCAAATTTGGTCCCAATATTCCTCATTGCATTTATACAATCCGTGGCAATAGCTGTGTCTGGTTTTCAGTAAGATCTAGTTCAGAGAGCAGGGTGCGCAAAAATTCGCTCGCGAATGAATTAAAATACATTCTTTTCGTTTTGTACTCAGTTTACGAATGAATTTATGGCGATAAATTCTTTACCAAACGAGCATTCGCCAAATAATGTTCGCACACACATAACAAACGACTGAGAGCACACAACAACGATCGTTCGTTTCGTTTGGTGGTTGAAATTCTTTCTGACATTCTCTCACGAATGAAAACAAACATTCCCGAATTCTCGCGAATGCTCAAAACAATAACAACAAACGCTCGTGACCCCACTTGTTGTTGGACACGTGTTTTATTATTCCACACACTTTCTCCTACACACACACATTCATTCGTTGTGTATGTGTGTTTACTTTTTTATGATATTTTGTTTGTTGTTGTTTTAACAGTGCTCGCGAGCATTCGCGAACATTACATTTTTTTGAGTTTTTCAATAGAATGTTCTTCAGCAACAAATGCTCGCGAAAGAACGAATCGACGACGCTTGCAGCGAAATTTTATCGTTCGTGATTTTTTCGTACAATGAGATCATTCGCGAGAGATTGTAAATGCTGTTCATTCATTGTAACTTTATCATTCGCGATAAATTGAAAAAACATTCGAATTCTCGCCGTGAGCATTCATGAGAAAGAGCGTATTTTAATCATTCTTCGTACCCCGTCAGAGAGTAAACAGTTTTTATTCTCTTTTTGCAATAATAAAGAAAAAAGTAAACAGATAACATTTAGTAAGATTCAGCAAATAATGTGCTGATTCGCGATTTTTCTTGGATTTTCTAATTTTTTTTTATACAACACTATTTGGAATCTAAAATGCTTGAATATCTTGCACATAATTTTTTTTTTGATTGGTCATAAAACAGCTGATTCAAAAATTACTGAGTTTGCAAAATTTTACTGCATACAATTCTTCCAGAAAACTCCAGTAAGTTTTTTGTTGTTGAACATTCAAACATGCTCTTTCACTGAGTGAGTTAATAAAAAGTCAACTATTGTGGACATATTTAATACTTATATTTTTATAGTCATTTCCATTTTAATTTATTAGAGAAAAAATTCGCATTCTCCCACTCCTTTTCGCGTTCAAACTTCATTCAGAAAAAAGCGGGAAATATTAACAATTGGTTTTTTATAAAAACAACAATTTATTGGTGGAAACATGAACATCTTAACTTAAAATTGATGCAATAAAATAAACAATATTTATTCGAATTCAATATAAAAAAACAATGATTGTTAAACAATATCAATTGCAACCTAACTGTGAAAAGTATCCAAGATAAAAGTTATTTGAATCACTTTTGGACAATTATAAAACATCCATTCTCGAAATATCCGTGACTTGTGTTTGGTGTCATTGTCTTGATAAAATAGAAACGATCCAATCCCAAATTTTCGGCACTACATTTCAAATTATCTTTTAGATTGTCTAAATATTAAATCGTATCCATAATTCCTTCAATAAAAACGAGATTTCCTATTGTTATTAATTTTAAGTTACAATGTTCATGTTCATGCATAAAAAGAATAAAATGTTATTCATTAACTAACACGTAGTAACGCTATTTTTATAACAAAAAAAAAAAAATAATTAAAATCCTCCTTGTTTTAGACAAACAGTCTGATATAGGATTTAGTATCGGAGGTGATGCAAATGTGGTATACCCTTTTTATACCCTCCACCATAGTATGGAGGGTATATTAGTTTTGTTTTTCCGTTTGTAACGCATCGAAATAATCATATCCGACCCTATAAAGTATATATATTCTTGATCAGCGTAAAATTCTATGACGATATAGCCATGTCCGTCTGTCCGTCTGTCCGTCTGTCTGTCTGTCTGTTGTAATCACTCTAGCGTCTAAACGAATGGAGATAGATCGCCAAAATTTTGCATAGAGTCGTCTTTTGTCTGCAGGCAGGTCAAGTTCGAAGATGGGTATTTTGGGGTTCTTGAGCGCGGTTTTCAACCGAATTCGCTGAAATTTGCTACATAGGGTTCTTATTGGGTACTTAATATCTCCACAAAAAATTATAAATATAGGTCCACTTTTTCTGGTAGCCCCCATATAAGGGTACCCCCAATTTTGCGGTATTTTGGGGTTCTTGAGCGCGTTTTTCAACCGATTTCGCTGAAATTTGGTATTTTGTAGTCGTATATGGTAACAAATCTCCCTACCAAAAATTATTAATATTCACCCCCTTTTAGGGGTAGTCCCCTTATAACCCCCTTTTTATACCCTCCACCATAGTATGGAGGGTATATTAGTTTTGTTTTTCCGTTTGTAACGCATCGAAATAATCATTTCCGACCCTATAAAGTATATATATTCTTGATCAGCGTAAAATTCTATGACGATATAGCCATGTCCGTCTGTCCGTCTGTCTGTCTGTTGTAATCACTCTAGCGTCTAAACGAATGGAGATAGATCGCCAAAATTTTGCATAGAGTCGTCTTTTGTCTGCAGGCAGGTCAAGTTCGAAGATGGGCTTTATCGGTCCACGTTTAGGCATAGCTCCCATATAAGGGTACCCCCAAATTTTCGGTATTTTGGGGTTCTTGAGCGCGGTTTTCAACCGAATTCGCTGAAATTTGCTACATAGGGTTCTTATTGGGTACTTAATATCTCCACAAAAAATTATAAATATGGGTCCACTTTTTCTGGTAGCCCCCATATAAGGGTACCCCCAATTTTGCGGTATTTTGGGGTTCTTGAGCGCGTTTTTCAACCGATTTCGCTGAAATTTGGTATTTTGTAGTCGTATATGGTAACAAATCTCCCTACCAAAAATTATTAATATTCACCCCCTTTTAGGGGTAGTCCCCTTATAACCCCCTTTTTATACCCTCCACCATAGTATGGAGGGTATATTAGTTTTGTTTTTCCGTTTGTAACGCATCGAAATAATCATTTCCGACCCTATAAAGTATATATATTCTTGATCAGCGTAAAATTCTATGACGATATAGCCATGTCCGTCTGTCCGTCTGTCCGTCTGTCTGTCTGTCTGTTGTAATCACTCTAGCGTCTAAACGAATGGAGATAGATCGCCAAAATTTTGCATAGAGTCGTCTTTTGTCTGCAGGCAGGTCAAGTTCGAAGATGGGCTTTATCGGCCCACGTTTAGGCATAGCTCCCATATAAGGGTACCCCCAAATTTTCGGTATTTTGGGGTTCTTGAGCGCGTTTTTCAACCGATTTCGCTGAAATTTGGTATTTTGTAGTCGTATATGGTAACAAATCTCCCTACCAAAAATTATTAATATTAACCCCCTTTTAGGGGTAGTCCCCTTATAACCCCCTTTTTATTTTAAAATAGTTAGCTGATGTTTTCCGGGTGTTGGGGTTATCCCATGTAGCTGTATTCCACCATAGTAGGGGGGTTATTCGGCAGACGAAATTTTCAGTTCACATAGTATGGAATTCTAAAACGATTTAGTCGATTTAGCCATATGTTGTAATCATTTTTATCTTGACCTAAAAACTAAAACGTGAGGTTTGAGAATGAACTATATTGACCCGCATTTAGGACCAGGTCCTATATAAAACATCCTACCTATTTAATATTTAGCGTGATGGACGGTATTGAAATTCAAAACTAAAATATTTGCTCGGAACTTGAGCTGCATCGGCCTTAATTAGGCCTAACCCCTTATATAATGAAAACACCAAGTAGTTGCTAATTCCTACACAATGTTGTCAATATTGGTCCCGCTTAAGTATGCCTCATATATAATATTGCCCTCGAAATTGGAATATTTTCAGGTTTTATACACATGTTTCACCATACCATGCGTTAATAATATATGTCAAAATTTTAGGGTTTTGAGATTTTAGGAAAACCCTCATTGAAATTGCTGAATTTTCTATTTGGTTTACAGCAATCGATTGGAAGAATTATGGTTATATGTATTTTCCCTATGTTTTCATTTCAAAAAATGGTCAGTATTTTTATGGTGGAGGGTATCCAAAGTTCGGCTCGGCCGAACTTAACGCTTTTTTACTTGTTTGTTTTTAGATTGCCAAATTTTTATTTTTTATCCGATTAAATTGAAATTTTACACTTAACAAGCTACATGTGTTGTCTTTCCATGTATCAATTTGAAAATAAGATCATTCTAACAATTTAAGAGATATTTGAGAAAATATTTGAAATTCCATTAAAAGAGATTTTGAAAAAAGTGTAGGTAATGTGGTATACCACATGATGTTAATGTGGTATAGTATAATTTTCACTTCCAATTGATATCTTATATAATTTATTGTTTTTAATGAATGTGAATTAGCTCGAGATTTATGTCTGTTAAGATTTTTAACTGATACGTTGAGTGGAACTTTAATTTTTATTATATAATAATGTCTACACATGGCAATATTTAATTTTTGTACCTTTGTTTTTCATCCTCATGATGCATGGCAGGTGCTCGTAGAGGACAAATGTTTCACATAGTAATGACATTTTGTCTTGTGCTGGCTTTTTTTCATACAGACTCCAGGTATACCACATTACCTGCACTTGTGTTCACTGAATAATTGTCTGGTTTTTTCCTAAATAGGTATATATGTGGTGCAATCGCGCATATTATTTGATTTTTAGTACTTACTGATTATTTTAATGCTTTCATAATAAAGATTAAAATAAATCTGTAAAACAAATTTTTTTTTTAAACTGCGACCAGAAAAAAGTCAATTTCATGAAAAATTTAATTTTTGCTACTGATTCTCAACGTGAGTTAAATAAATTAAGCAGATCATTGCTATCATTTTTTTTGAGAACAACAAACTATAAAACATGTTTCAGTTATTCTAAAATTTTCAGTTTACAAAAAAAGTGACTGTACCACATTACCAACCTATACCACATTTGCATCACTTCCTATATTTTGAAGGAATAAACGCTATTTTAGTTATAACTAATTTGAATGAAAATTCCTTCATTTCTACTATTTGTAATAGTTTTTGAGAAGAAAAAAAACATAACCCTATTGTATAGCGTATGACATCGGCTTGCTTGATTTTTTTATTTTATATCACTAGAGGGTGAACATATCCCGACACTTTGCTCCGAAAGTTTAGTTCAGTTGTGTAGTTGAAAAATTTGTGTGCTGAATTTCATATGAAAATGTTGTAGTGTCATGCTGAAAATTTTAGCACGTCAAGGGAGTCAAATTTAGCTCAGATATTGTGGAAGATCTAAACAAGGGCGTGGACGCTGTGTTATGGGATAAATGATATAAATTTCTTTCTTTTTTTTTTACTTTTTGAAACTAACAAAATCATGAACTACATAAAAATGATGAAAAATTATGCCGAATTTTTGGATCAACCGACAACTTCTCTAAAATCTATTTTTCTCTCTCCAACTTTATTCTGAATTCATAATCACTGCTGATAACACCAACAGCTGATAATGGAAATGCCTGTGCGCATCACTTCCATATATCCCGGCTTGGTATGGTAATTACAAACATTCTCAAAAATAGCCAGCCTAGAACAAATGTATGGAAGCCAAGTGACTTAACTTAAAAAAAAAAACAAATCGAAAATTAATCCGTTCATGAATGAAAATCAAGTGATTTTATTTTTTGTAAATTAAGTGAATTAAAAACAAAACAATAAAAAATATTTGTGCATTGTAAACATTTAAGGACACTTTGTACACATATGTTCATACATATTTTTGCTCTATATATCCTGGAGTTGTGTGTGCGTTTGTTTGTATTTTTATTGATGTTAATTTTAATTTAGAAAAAAAAGACATCAGGGACCACAAAAGTTGTATGATAATGTTAATTGAATATTATTACTGTATGTTTTATGTTAATTGATTTTCTTATTTAGACTCTGTTTTTAATAGATCGCGCACACGCACATGCCTAATGGAAAACTTCTTTATGTAAGCATATTTGAATATATTTGGCATTGATATATTTGAATCTTAATTCCATATGAACAAATGATCTAGGAATAGTGAAAAATTGTAGCTACACAAATGCTGAATTCAAGCCGATTATATTAAAATATGCAATTTTGTATCTTCTTATCGACCAAGAATCAATGGGGAAAATAAAAATGCAACCATTTTTACATGTACGTCAATTATTATATATCTAATATATACATACATATGTACTTGCATATACAAACAGACATAGTTATATTTATTTGTTTTTACATTATAAATATTTGCTGAAATTGATCCCAGTATGAATTGTTCAAAATTGTCATCGTTTCATTGAATATGGTTTATAAATGCTGTAGTTTTTTTAATAACAAACACACACATAATCTCTATTCTCACCCAATACAATTACTAATTTATGTTAGCCTTTCTCCAAGAAAAATACTGAATGCACCTTAGTAATTTAAACATTATTACTTTTGATATTATTTTAACGATTGTAAACTGGTTAGACTTTTTCGAATTATTTTGCTGATGAAACCGTATTGTTCCTTTTCATATTTCATAATTCGCTGTAAACAACATTTTGCATTCAGGAGTATTTTCTGAAATTATTTCTCCTCTTTTAATACATGTACATTTATAACAGATATCAACTTTACACATTTCATTTAAAAGAAAATTTCAAATTTTCGATGTCGATGACAATTTTGTGAATCATATTTAAGTATATATTCAATTCCTTGGGTGTATGTAATCCAAATCGATGTTTACACAAAAAATAAACAAATACAGTATATAGGTGATAATTTTTAGAAAACAAAAGCAATTTGTTTTTGTTCATATTTTTTTTTTAAAATAAACACCTTCACAAATATACATACACATTTATTTAGCAGGAAACCGTTTAATAAATATGGATCTCTGATAAATAATGTTAATTAGTGAATAAATAAATCTTACAAACCAACAACAAAAACATTTTAAAACAATGGGAAGATATAAATAACTCCAAAGAATAACAAAACAAAAACAAAAATTAAAACCAAAGTATATACCTAGTAAAATAATACTGAAACGAATGAATATTATATAAAAATTAAAAATGAAACAAAACTAACAAGCAAATTCATTGAATTTAAGAACAAATAAAAGTATATTTACGAAATCAGTAGTGGAAATAAAGAGATACAAATTAATGAACAAATACATATTTTGAGTAAATTTTAAAGGTTTTAATTTTAAATATTTAGCGAAAACAACATCTATAGCATTCACACTCAACACTAAAACAAACCAAAGTAATAAAAAAATGAATTGTAAAAGAAGCGCGTGTGTGTTATTTTATTGGGTATTAGTAACGAAGGGGATATATGTATGTCCAAATAAAAGTACGTATCGATTAACGAAATCCACGTCAAATATAATCCTCTGGATTTATGAAAACGTAAACGCTATGGAGTTAACGTTTGAAATCGATTGGGTTTAATAGTCTAAACATGCTCTAATAGCCTAGACAGACGACAGCCTTAATTTGCATTAACAGCCTTAATTCAAATTAACTTGTACATTATCCTCATTTTTATGTGTTGTAAATGCACAAAATCAAACTGAATTTATACTGAATTAAGCAATTTAAATATGGCAATGCTGTAGAAAATAAATTGATTGTTGTCAAAATTGTTTACGTTTATGGAAATACAAATTAGAAATAAAGGCAACATTCCGTCGAATTGGGCGCTGTTTTATCATAATTATAGCTGTTATTCTTCCTGTCTGTCATATGTTCTTTTCATAACGATGTAATCCTAAAACATATTGTGAACAAATGTCAATATTTTCTTACTACACACAGGCAAACAATAGTTTTGAAACAAAAAACTGATTTATAAATGCTGAAACTCTCGTCTGTCAGGGGTAAATATTAATTCAAATTAAGAACTATTTAATGCAAATTATGGCTGTCGTCTGTCTTTGGTATAAGATGGCAATTTTGCAAAATCAATCCAATAGCTGTTCAGAAGATTCACAATTGACATACACAATATTACAACACTACATTAACCCTACGGTCAATAATCAAAAAATTATACATATGTATATCAGTATAGCACTGCAATTCATTTAAAAAATGGACTATCATGCGGTTTTTTTGTAAATTAGTCTTTACGGATCTGAGCTAGATATACGAACTAAAAATTATGTATACAATTAAGGAATATGTATTAAATTTCACGTTTAAATGATAATCTATCTAAAACATTCATATTAATTACGTTATAGCTTTCGAATGGGTTAAGTTTTTTTTTTAATTTTTTTATAGGGATCTAATTTAGTTCTTCCAGATACAAATGTACCCAGTTATTGATCATAGAGTTAACAGAACTCAGAACAAATGTAAATCATAGTATACTTTTTCGGCGTGAGTTTCTTGAACACATACGTAAGTACTACAAGTAATTCCCGCTAGCAATAGGAATTAGTTCATAATCAGAAACTCGTCGATTCCCAAGTATTGACTTACCGAGGAGTAGTATTATACTAGTTACAGGTTTACAGTCAAAGACTAGTTACATTAGACTATCCGCCTTTCTGGCTCCGTAACAACTTGTTCAGTACCGATTTTATGGTTCAATTAGCAATTAAAGCACTTTTAATTACATATATGGGCAATATTGCCAATTTTTTAACATAGCCGAAGCCGAGGTTCACACCTTTATAACTCGAGAATTACTTAAGTATATGAAAAAAAGTGAATAGTTTTGGGTTAATTGGTCTGTCGTTGCAAACTGCTCATGATATTGATCTCCAAACTTTATTTTGGTGGAAGCTCTACTTTAATGTAAAAAGATTTGTAAAAACAGGTTGAGGCGAAGCAGTTTTTTAATGATCTCTATCGATTTGTGACCAAGCCACTCATTTCACGATCTTCGTGTCAAAGTAAAACTAGAAGCCAGCAAAATGGAGACTACGCCACTTATGTATCATTTTTCAAAAGTTTTACTGCATCTACCTTTAAATGATGCTGACATTTTGAAGCTCGATTTTGAGTGTTTTTTTTTTTAATTTTACTTCTAGCTTTAAAACGCAAACAGGAATGTCTAAAAATCGATTATAATATTATTGTAGTCGCGAATCTTCGTAATTGATATTATGTGTATGTATGATATGTATTTTGTGTATGTAGTATGCACAGCTTCAGAGTAATACTCATCCGATGGTGAACATTTTGTGCGATCAAATTTCTAAAAAACCTATTTTTCGGGCCAAATTTTTAGATCTGTCAACTGAATGATATGGGTACCCGCGATCAATAAGATTTTTTACGTTTTGCATGATATAAAATCTTTTTCGTGTAAATCTATCTACTAGAACGGCGGGAACTGGCCTTCCAAAAACACGAAATTTGGCAAAAAAAATGTTTTTGAAGATATCGCGGATTTAATTGCATTTTCTGTGGATCTTTTCCACTTCAATAAATGACCTGATACGGATTTTGAAGTTTTGCGAAAACAGAACTTTAAAAACTTCAGCCGAAAGAGAGATGTACCCAATTTATCTCATAAATAGTGTGAGCTGGCACATCCATGGTTCTTAATGGACCACATTGAAATCGGTATAGATCGATGTATTTTTTTAGGGTGCACACCGAAATCGGATGCGCGTTAGTGGCATATGGAATTTTTGGAAATTATTCACGTTTTACGATTTTTTGGGTATTTCAATGCAACGAGTGGCACATCTTAGCCGTCATATGAAATTTCGTAATATATATATGGATTCAGTACTTCCTGGAAACGACATGCGCATCAAATGATTTTGAGAATTACGCGATTTAGGCGCAATTTAAAATGTACAATTCATAATATTATTTTATTTTATGATTTATTACTATTTATAGAACCCTAAGACTTATCGGAAAGGTCTTGATATAATCCGCAAGGCGTGTACTTATACACGAAAAGTGATTATTTTTATATATGTAAATTTTTCGGCGAAATTCGGGTAAAGTAGCAGAATAGCCCAATCATTTTTTTCTGAAATTTCTTGTTGGGATATTCTCCCCAGAAGCTATTGCTTCTATACAAAAAACCTTTCATACCCAAATGTATCTTGTAACAAAGCGAAGTACTTAGCTGGCCATCGACATAAACTGCATACGAATTTCGCTGGAGCCTCACTTCGAGGTTAACAAGGCATTTACAAACAATACCACACCTTTCCCACTGTTGTGTGTTGTCACATCGCGGCAAATGCACACAACGACTTTGTTGGTGTTGCTAGTATACAGCAACAAACCAAACAGTTTAACCGTGCCTGCGTCTACAACTTCAGTAGTGTTGGCGGTTTATTTGGTGTACCATTTTTATTTTGTTTTTGCAAAATAGTGACAACACACAACAGTGGGAAAGGTGTGGTATTGTTTGTAAATGCCTTGTTAACCTCGAAGTAGGGCTCCAGCGAAATTCTCATGCAGTTTATGTCGATGGTCAGCTAAGTACTTCGCTTTGTTACAAGAGACATTTGGAAATGAAAGGTTTTTTGTATAGAAGCAATAGCTTCTGGGGAGAATATCCCAACAAAAACTAAGGGAACTGATGAGGATCAGTGGCGTGATCCGAAACTATAGTCTTCCCTGCCTTACCCCTCGGCAAACAATTCCATATATTCCCCACTCATAAATAGTTGTTTTTTATAAAAACAACAAACTGGGATTCAGCCTGACTATTTTGCAAAAACAAAATAAAAATGGTATCCCAAATAAACCGCCAACACTACTGAAATTTCTTGTATAAAATTAAAAAAATAAATATGATGACATTATTTTTTCGAATCAAAAACAAATATTTTTCCTCAATATCTTGTTTTGTTGTCGCTGTGATTTACAAACCGCTACACGGACTTGTGTGATTTTGATATCATTTGATTCATCATGGTGTTTAGATTATGTAGATATTTTTAAATTAATTTTTAGGTTGATACATGTCATTAATATAATGAAAATATTGATGTAATCTCGTATATTTTTTATTTTTCTCATATTTCGCGAAGATGTGCAACTTTTTCGCGATTATTATAATATATTCATATTCCTATTTTACGGAGGAAGATATATATCAACTTTTTTGGTCAATATAATAAACGGCGTAATTTTAAGATTTTTTTCTTATGCCCAAAATTAAAACCTCGATAACTTTTGCGCGCATCAACCAAAAATTTGATCGCGAACGGTTTCGAAGTCAGAACATTTTTCTCTATATGTGTACCAAAAATCATTGATGTGCCACAAAAACAAAAAAAGGTGCTTTTTGGAAAATGGAATATTAAAAAATTGGCAATATTGCCCATATATATCACCCTTATTTAATAAATACCGTTTTTAACTACCATCCATTTTATTTTAAAAATCCTAACATACTCATATGTCTCTTGTAACAAATTTCGTAAATGAAGACCACTCGTCTGTCAGGGTTATTTTAATTCAAATTAAGAATTTTTTAATGCAAATTAGGGATTTCCTCTGTATATGGCATTACAAACATTATTGCTGTCATTCTTCGTTTTTTTTTTTTTTTCATTTATCCATATCATAAAGATGTAATTCCCAAGGCGTATTTATTGTTTGTGAAGCAAACTGTCAAACAAATTTCTTTGGCGATTCATTTCCTTTAAATTTTAATTAATCTCAACAAAAAATACATTTATAGGAACAGAAACTGTTTAAGGCTCGAACTTAATTCAATGCGTTGTTTACTAAAATACACACCTTCTCACTTTTATATGCTTTGTTTAACATCCGTATTAACCATATGCGCAAGGACCTTATCTACATGTGTGTCAATTGAAAACGGCGAAAATTGATGAAAATATTTTTTTAACTTATCGAAAAATGGAATCAAGGTGCATTTAATATGGTGTATGCATCAGCTACAACAACATACATTTTACAAAAACAACATTGTTGTAATGGAAATTAAATTGTCATGCTGACAATTAGGTTTTGAAAAAAATATAAATACAATAATACAGTAACGGTAATAGCGAACTAGTAGTTTGTTATGGAAAAATGGCTATATCCATAGTTCGCGTTAAGAGTTAATATTAAGTAAATATGTCTTAAAACTTCGGGACCAGGAAATGTGTTTGCCATAAAGAAAGTTCGTTAAAAGTGTACTCGGCTGTACATTCTTTTGTTCATTTTTGCCATGATCTATTCTTTGAGAAATATTTAACCAATTGTTATTTATTCTTTGGTTATTTGTCAATGAAAAAGTAAGGTTTAAGACGTGGTCGCGAATATTTTGGAAAGATTCTCAAGGCTTCCTTGGGATGTTGCTTATATTTTAAATTACAAGACATAAATCCCCGGGCAAACAGCACAAACCCGTATGCAATCTGTCAATAGACAACGCAATAAAACCCCCCCTTTAATTGTAAAAATTTTGCGTTTGCCAGGCTTTTCGATCTAAGAAATTATAGAAAATGCATTTGTTGTCAGAATGGCATGGAGGATTTTTATAATTAACACTTCAATTTGAAGGTATATTTAACCCCTTGTGCCACGAATATTCATCCCTAATCATAGAACAATTATCTGTTCACAGATTTAAAGCAACTATCCTAAACAACTATAGCTACATCCTTGCATTCGGGAGATACAGTACATTCTTCCTGAGAAATAAAAGTCCAATATCAAGAAAACTAAATGCTAAATCGACAGAAAAATCTTTTTAAATTATTCTATATATATATATATATATATAGTTTTTAACTTTGGGCTTCGATTTCTAAAAATTTCTAATGGGATAATAAGACTACGAAATTGACTGTATTTTTCACCATATTTATTTTTGTTTTTATGTCATTTTATTTTAACTTTTATGTTTACTTGCGGCAAGTCTTTGTTTGTAGGAGAGAGGGGCAAGGGGAATAGAAATGGAAAAAATTGCTCGTACCAAAAATTTTCTGTCAATTCGTTTTGTTTATTTTGTTTGTAGTGTCATTTCGGAAAAAAAAATTAAATTCAAAAAATATATGTTTGAAACCAAATTGCCTTGTATAGACGCAGGAAGCAAGTTCAAAAGAGAACGATAAGAATTGCCGCAAGTAAACTCGCCTAATATAAATCAGGACTAAACAAGCAATCAGTTGATGTGTCTTTTAAATACTGTTTATATTGCTTTCCTAGCATTGGCAATGCCCCCAAAGCTTAAAGCTTTCATATCTTATTAGCTTTTGCTGAATACTCAGCTGATACATCTATTGTTCGGGAACTGTTAAAACAAAATCTACTCTCGATTTATGTTTTTAGTGGGACATGCGCAATGGCAACGAAAACCAAATTACCAAAATATTATTTATTTTATTTGTTTTCGCAGAGTTATTCGCCATCATCATCAACCATCCTCGTATCCAAGTGAATACCACACAAGAAAACCTCCGAAAATTAGAAAAGTAGTTAGATAAATTATAACAGCCGATCGCTGCTGCAGTTCTATATTCTTGAAAAATTGTTAATGCTCAACTGCCAAACCCAATTCTAAGGTTTCCTAGGCACTCAAAAATGTTAAACAATTTGTAATCAATCAACCAGCCAGCCAGTCAGCCTGGTAGTCATCTAGCTAGCCGTTCGTTCGTTCATTCATTCATACTTCCAAGTGAAACTGAACCACCAAATAACCAAACACCCTTCCCACAGTAAAACGGCCCCAGTGAAATTTTATAGTGAAAATTCAGTCGTTATCAGTAAGCGAGTGAGGTTTATCCGTGTGTTCCGTGTACCCAAGAGATACTAAAAACGAAAAATAACAAAAAAAAAAGAAAGAAACACCCGAAACATGAAAACAACGTGCATCGAGACCTGCCACATTATCCAATAAAAAGTATAAAAGTGAGTAGTGGTAGCAAATAAATATGTAGACACACACACACACCCCACACACAACAGCAAACAGAACATCTGGACAACTGGACATCTAGAAGAACAATTCCAGATGTTATATTTCGATGCAGAAGAGGCAATAACCGTATCCAGACTATCGCATTTTCCGAGTGTCTCTGTAATAGATATATATGTATAAAAGCTTATTAGTTATATGAAAAAATCTAAACCGTTTAGTAAACAAACAAAATCTTGTGCGAAAAAAAATCATCACCCACTAATCTACATAGAAATGCCAATTCAATTTATTTCTGAAAATCTGTAAATGCGTCTTCGCCAATGTTTTTGTATATCGTAAATTTCAATTCGTTAACCTACTTTCTTAAATTGTTTTTTTAAAAGGGTTTTCATTCAACAAACAAATCGTTTTTTCCTTCCAGGCACGTTTATTCACGTCACGAATAAATGTTTTCCCAAAAAATAATTAATGCATGCGATATTTGTAAGAATTATATTGTAATAATGTGCGTATGTATGTATAAAAATAGACATTCGACTAAAAGGTCGAAATATTTAAGATTATTGTATTTATACAAAAGTTGTTCGCCGAACAATTCTGAAATAAAGTGCTGTCACTAGAAAACTGACACTGTGATATATCAACATTATTCAGCCAGTTAGAATTTGTTGGAGTCCATGGACTTAGAAATCGAAATACTTGAAATGATTGTAAAACCCTTCCCCGCATTAAACCTTATTTTTGTATTAGATATCTGAGAATTTATAATTTACAACATATATCACAAGATAAATTTTAAAAAATTATATATATTTCTTGTTATTAACACTTCCAAAACACTTTAAAGGACGTATTCGGGGTTACAGTGCAAATTATTATCTCTTTAGCATTGTCCATAAATAGTTAATGGTATAATTATACAAGGTGTCAGGCGCTTGAAGACATTTTGTTGAGGGTAATACTATTGTCAATACGATTTACATCAAATAATACTTTTAAATAAAATACAAATAAATTGAAAATTAATAAAAAAAAAAAACATTTCCTAAATGAAATCGTCATTAAAACCATGGCATAATTATTAAAGGTAGTCTCATTTGCATTTGATGGCACAACCAGCAACTCTGTACTTGATTTTGTCCATGATGCAATAAAAAGGTGATGTATCAAAAGAAAAACCTTTGCTTTTGTCTCGACTACCTGTCAAATTTTGCCATATAATATTTCACATGGTTTGCAACACTGCACATCGAATTCAAGTAGAAATTAGAAAACCCACTTCGACAGTTAATCAAGACATCAGTTGCGCTAAATGGACTAAGGCATGGCACAATAAATAGGTAGTCAATTTAGCGCAGCTGATGTCCCGATTAAGTGTCAAAGTGGGTAATTTCTACTTGAATTCGATGAGCAATATTGCCAACCATGTATAAGGAAAAAATTTGACAGAAGGTCGAGACAAAAACAAAGGTTTTTCTGTTGATACATCAGCTTATTGCATCATGGTACAAGGCCTATATAAGGTCGGTCAGTAAGCGAATTCATAGAAAAAACCTAAGTTTAACGTCAATTTTTTTGCTCAAGCAAAAACTCTTTTTTTTCGCCTTTAAATAAAAAAAATATTAAATGTTGAGAAAATATTATTATTTTCTTTTTGATTTCTAACATAATTTTGTATGTATGTATGTATAGGTTTCAAATCGTATACACAGCTGTATTTACTGTCCGACTTCATTATGTCATTTTCAAATGAAATTTGATCAGTTCATCTTCGGAAGGCTCGGAAGGAAATTTTACAAAATGGCGATTTGTTAAGCCTTCGTTAAACTAACGCATGTTTATAAATTAGACGAAATTTTTCGTATACGAATAACGTATCAAGTTTTACCGGGCCTACACAGAATATCAACTTATTGAAGCTGAACTCGATTTTTTAAAGATTTGTTAGACTTTGTCTACGCATGATATATGGTCCTATACCTTCTATACTAAATAGAATGTGGACTAGTTGGAGGAGAAGTAAGACAAAAAAATAAAATTTGATTTATTCATACATGCTTCCAAGCCTAATCTGGCTTAGGTCTACGATTGCTGTCAGTTTCGAAGATGAACTTTAAAAAGCCTCATTTCACTAATTTTCCGGTTTTCGATCCTTTGAAAATTTTCAAAGTGTTCCTGCCATGAACAGTACGTACCTAACTAAGGAGGATATAAAAATTATAATTTTTGACAAAAAAGGTACAGAAAGAAAAAAAAATTGAACATATGAGTGCACTAGACTACCTTCCTTGTTATACCATGATTAGATTACATTAGAGTATTTTACGGAATAAACTATTTTATGACGATGCAAATGCACTACTATAGTACGTTTACATTGTAACGGATTTCGTTAAGCCAGTGGGTTTAAGTTGTCAATTCCATTGTCAAATAAATCCTCATAAATTAGGTTAAACCGGTAAAAAGTTCTAATGTAAATGCCATTTTACATATACGATTTTAAATCGGCTCGATTTACGAAATCCAGAAATACAACCTAACTGTTTACAGATAAATTTAATCATGATCTAAATGTCAATCAGGTGATTTCTGTTAGTATACAAACAACATTTTTAATTTGCACCAAAAATATTTGTTTACAAATTGAAAATTAAAAGAAAAATTACAGCAATTGAAATGTTCCTGCAATGTTTGGCAAATCAAAACACAATAATTCTGTTATTAATTTTCATTTCCTTTCGTTTTTGCATTTGACAACTATTGAATAAAAAAGACAACATGTGAAAACATATTGGTTCATTGTGATAGAGTTGTATTTTTTTAACTCTGCCGCAAGATGATTTAAATTTGTATGATAAATTATGGTAAATGTAGACTGATTAAGAATATATACCGCTATAAAATAAGAACATTGAATTGTTTGTTTACATTCTGGATTGAGTTTTCGGGTGACATTAGTATTACTTCTTACCGACAAATGTCAAAGCTGTTCTTTTGATTTTTTACAACAACTCTTGTTGTTAACTTATTTTAATCGACTTAAATGTTCTCGATCCTTTTCAATTACCTTATATTTCATCCTCTAACAACACCAAGTTCCTTCAAATGTAATAGTTTGCGGGCATTTGTTTACAATTGCAGCCTCCATAGCCACTAGAAAAATAAAATAAAAACTATAGACATTGTCTTTGACCAGGACCGAACCTTCAAAATATATTGTGACGATTGGTTCATAAGTGCGTTAGGCTCACTAAGTATAATGGACAGACCTATGAACACTTACAGTGGGACAGGGAACTGCTCTTTACTCTTAAACATAAAGCTTAAACATAACATTGGTAATTAAATATGATAAAAATTCTTAATGATATTTTTAGTCTTCATACATATCTAAATTACGCATAGCATTTAAATATAGAACAAACTATGACCAAGCAGAATGTTGACCACATTACAAATTACGCACCCATATTCATATTCATGTAATATCAAATAAACGAACACAAAAAAACAATTTTAGTTTACATTTAGAAATATTTCATTGCTGATGTAAGAATAAAGCAATTATAAAGAATGCACTTATATTTGAAAACTATATTGCAACGGTCCACAAAGATAAATCGGTTGTTTTTAATAATACGACGACACGTCCATATTAAATGGTAACATTTTTTCATGTATATAAACTTAATATATTAACAAAACTATAAACAGATTTAGGATTGGATTTGAAATTATTTTTAATTTTTTTTTAGGTAAATATTATAAAGCTATCGGGATCTTTAAATAGGGGACCGAATGTACTATTAAATCTAAATCACAATGACTCTCAGAAATAAATAAAGAAGGTCAATTTAAAGTTCAAATAAGTGCATTAAGCTTTTGAGAGTTTTATTTTAAGTTTTAAATGACTTTGAAGACTTTTATGTAAAATTTACATAACAATTCTATGTATCATACCAATTTTATGTACTATTCATTATTTTACAAGTTGCAATAAGGGTGGTCACAAACGTGGTACAATTATTCAAAGTAGGGTATCTCAACAGAGAAAAAATACATAAAAATTTAAAAACAAATGCAACAAGTCGTTATGTCCATATGACATATTTCTAACATTTTACTAAGAAGTCAAAAATGAATGGAATGTCAGGGTATCTTTCGAGTTGTGAATATAATTTAAATATTGATTCATTCACAAATCATAAATTTCTTATTACCAATGTAGTAAACTACATATTCATACAAATCATACATATACGATCTTGGCCCATGGTCACAAATAATTCAAAATTTGGTAAATCAATAATTATTTTTTGATATGTGAACATAAACAGCCCAACATAAAATTAATGAAATTAAATAGTCAATACTTATATAAATTCAATATAAAAAATAATTATTGTTGCACAAAATCAATTTTGTCCTCACAGTGAAAATTATCCAACGGTATGATTTACAACCTAATAACGGTTGAAAGTCATGGAATATAAAGTTAAATATAGGCGTATGTTTGCTTATTTGGATGGCCATCGCGAGAATTTGAGAGATAATTAGTTCTTCACCACGCTGAACTAGAAAAATCTCAACGGAAAATAGCGGGTATACTCAATAGTACTTGATTTACTGTCCAAAAATGATATTGAGGCACAAAACAAAGAATCGAATTTGCAACAAGCAAAAAACCTGGGAAAAAAATATTCAATATAAGAGATGAAAAGTGGTTGCTCCGATAATCCAAAGATAAGTGCACCAAAACTTGCTAAAATCTGAACTTGCTGGTAAAGAAATGTAACCCAGAATCCATTCGAAGAATTTTGCGTAAGCAGGCTCTTTCTGGTAGAGTTGCACTGAAAACCCCATTCATAAATCTCAGGAACACGGCGAAAACAAATGTAATTTATTTGGGTCGGATAAAGGGCAAGGCGAATAAAGCTTTGGAATCAAAGCATAATGTCAGAATAAATATGGGAATGTATGAGCGTAGCCGGAGTAGAAAATCTCATTATTTATGGAAGAATTATGGATAATATTTATTATTTAAACATTTTTCTTCTTGGGATTTGTTTCGGCTTAAGGTTAAATAAAATTCAGTATTTTGTTTTCTGCTTTTTTATTTTTATTTCCCAAAATTTCGGGGAAATAATTATGAGAGAATCTACAGGTTTGTTACACCGTCTATGCTAAACATTTAAACATTCTAAAAAATAATTTGAAATGTAGCGTTGAAAAATTGTGATTCGGGACAATATTTTATTTTATCAAAATAATGACACCAAACACTAGTCCAGAATCCTTCGAGAATGTATGCTTTATTATTGTCGAAAAGTGATTCAAACACCCCTTCAGTCTGTTTGTTAAAAAAACGTTTATCTTGGTTACTTTCCACTGTGGTGTTGCAATTGATTTTGTTTAACAATGATTATTTTTTATAATGAATTTGCCTACATATTTTTTTTTATTTTGTTGCATTAATTAAAATTTGATTCACTGATTAACATGATCTTATGGCATTTTTATTATAAAAAAGTGGATAATTTTGACTGTGACTCACTGTATGTGTAGGTTTATATACATATTTAAGATCCAAAGAACTCATTCTTTTCTCCTTGGATTTAAGTCCAGTATTTTCAACTCAAGGTCCTTGATACTAAAAAAGGAAATCAAACTTAGTCAATAAAAGTTTATGTATAATAAAACATAAAACTTATTTTAATAAAATTCAGTGTTTTTATTTTCCTTTTCCTACACTTTTTTTCTTTTTCAACAGATTTGTGACACCGTCAGTTTATCATGGACGGTGTATAAAAATATTTTTCTAGCTACCGCGTATAAAAAAATATTACTAGACTTTTACCCGACTCTGATTAGAACAACTAACTAACTAAACTACAGCAAGTCAATATAACACAAAATAACTTGCTACTTTGGAAGAATACAAAGTACGACTTATGTGAATAAGGAACAAATAATAGTCCTTAATCACAATTTGTTATTTCTTAAATGTAATTTTTGTTCTCGTTGTCCAACTATTTTTTGTAGTAATGAAAAAGAGGCGGTATGGCATTACAAGGTTGGCGACTTTGCGGCGTAACGGTAACAATAGTTATATACATTGGAGGTGTTCTCTTTCTTTCCATGAATAATGTTCCTGGTTCACATCCTAGACGAATACGTACTGAACGTTTTGCAGAGGTAAATAAAACGGGGAAGAATATCTAAAAATTCATCAACAAATAATGTTTTATTTTTATTCGTTAATTTAGTTTCCTAATTATCGAAATCAAAAGCATGGCATCAATCAAAAGATGACAATTAGATGGTGTAAAGAATTAAGATATATGCAACCTGAGCTTCCAGCAGAACCTGCCGATGCAGCTTCCGAATTTAATAGTAAGATTGTTTTAGCTGTTAAATTTTCCGTCTCATATTAATTTCGATTCGAACTTGTATAGATCCAAATATTAGCGATAACGATGATAATACTAAGACTGGATTGACAGCGCTGGCGTCTTTTCCGGGAAGCGGCAATACATGGCTGAGATATTTACTACAACAGTCTACAGGTATTCTTTGATCGTTAAAAAATTATTACGAAACCAGAATTTATGTGTTTTTCGGATTTACTTATAGGTATTTTGACTGGAAGTATTTACAAAGACTATGGACTACTAAAAACCGGATTTCCGGGTGAAAATGTTTGCAACAGCTCTGTGTTATTAGTCAAAACTCACGAATGGGGCCCAAAAGCTTGGGCTCCGTTTTCCAAGGCTATACTGTTAGTTAGGGATCCAGAAAAGGCGATTATTGCTGAATTTAATAGACAAAGTGGAGGTCATGTTGGATTTGCATCTCCAGATCGCTACAAAAGAACAAAAGGAAAATGTAAGTAAAGCTGGACTGAATCAAGAATCGAACAGGTTATTAAAAATCGATAATCTTGACTAATACTTTTTCGGATTTATATTCGTAATGTGTCCAACTCGAGACCCTGTTAATAATCCAGAATGTGCATAACCTATCATAATATTTATGTATATTATAATTAAACTTATAATAAATAACTTCTCCTTACAGATTGGCAACAATTCGTAACCAATAAGTTGCGTGGTTGGGAACTGATGAATCTCAACTGGGCTAAGAATTTTACCGGCAACGTCAAAATAGTTTTTTACGACGATTTAGTTAACAACGTTGAAACAGTATTAAGAAGCATTTTAGAATTTCTCGAATTTCCAATAGACGAGGTGAGTAAACGAACTGTCATTTCATCGTTGTCATGTTATATAGTTCCCCCTCCCAATCATTGCAGAGTCTGCTGAAGTGTGCACTGATGCGAAAGGAGGGAATTTTCCGGCGAAAGAAACGTATACTAGCATTTGATCCTTACACGCCTGCCATGAGAGCCAACCTTGAGGAACGAAAACAATATGTCTTCAGTGTGTTGGGTCGGACTATGACAACAACAACAAACTAGGAATTTAACAACAACACCATAGCATAAATACTCCCCACATGTATTCGAATATACTCGTATTATTTACACATCTATATTATATATCTACCCACACCTAACATACATACATACATACATATAAATATATTTAAATGCTAAACCTATGGAATGAGCACAATGTCCGATCGCAGAAAGGACATAACTTTACTAACGAATGAATTAAACTTCGAATATACAATAAGGAAATGCAGTAACAATAAACAAAACGTAGACTAGTTCAATATACATATAATTTAAAAGTACGATACTGTTTTTGGTTATCTTTGTTCTTTGCGTTATATAAGAGTGCATAGACAATGTAATGCATACATAATGAAAATAATTAACGTTTGTATATATGCATATGTATTAACATACATATGTACATACATGTAATAAAAAAAACAATGAAAATTATATTATTGAATTTGCAGTATCGTTAATTTGGATCTTGACTTGGTGGCAATTCTGATGAGTATATTTGCAATCTCGTTTATTATTATTCCTATGTTACTTGTTACCCATATGATTCGTATGAGACCGTGTTGCGAGAAATTATTTATCAATATAATTAACACATCTTCGAATTTTTCGAATAGTTCGTTATAATAAAAGTTTTCTATATCCATAGTTCGATATAAGTGTAAATATTTGTATAAAAAATATGTCTTAAAACTTGGGGACCAGAAAATGTGTTCGCTATAAAGAAAATTCGTTATAACCGGTGTTCGTTATAAGCGTACTCGCATGTATAAAAAACACTTCGCGTTAACAAATTAAGTCTGATAAACCATTTTCAGACTAAACAAATCAAACACTTTTGTCTTCGGATGTGTGCGAATTAGTTGACCTATATATATATATATATATATATACAGTTGTTACAGTGGTGATCAAAATGTATGCAGTTGAAATTGACTATGAGGAAATATGTAGTAATCTCTTTATTTGAAATTAAAAAATAGGTCAACTTAGTATTTTTTTCAACGTTTTAGGTTCAATTGAAACTGTAGCTGTATTTTTTTCCAGAAATTTTTTGTATTTTGCTGTAAAATTTATTGATTTTTTAAAATTTATTGATAAAATGGTTAACTCGATATTAGCTGGGTCAAAACATATGCAACTCTGATGAATTTAAAAAATACCGTTATTATATGTATTATAGTTCATATTTATTCGCATAGTTTAAGTATTCTTGAGTGTTAAGTAATATTAAAGAAAAAATGTAATATACGTTCACAAACAACGAAACCCAGTTTCGTTCACTCATCGAGGAGGAAGCCCACGAAACAAAAGCTAACCTACTTATAATTTTTTTTTCATATTTATTTATATAATTTGTCCATGAAGATGGTGAAAACAATTCTTTATTACATGTTCCCAACTAGTAAAAGTCCTTAAACTGGACTTCCATGTGGACTTCCTCCTCGATAGGTCAACGAAACTTGAATTGTGGCTTTAACTTATTCACTATATGTAATATTGAACTTCTGGAGACATAAGTGTAAGAAGGCAACACAAAATCACTATTCCAAAAAAGTAGAAAGTCACAGTGCAAAAAGTAGAAATTGTTTCCGCACAGATTCAATTTTATCAGAGCCATATTCGAATATAGGTCGTACAAGAGATGTAAAAAGTTGTTTTGTTATGTAGGGGTCAGAGAATTCTTCAGGCCATCGTTTTATAAATTTACCATTGAAATTGCATGATTATTAAAATTTAATTTTGTTTTTAGAAACATATTGTGTTTTTATCTGGACAGCCTGAATTTGAATAAGTTTTTATATTAACAAAGTCATAGAAAAAAATCATTTATTTTTTTTATTTTCCATTAAATAATACCAAAGCCTTCAAGGCCAATAAATAATATTAACAATATATAAACATGTCGAAGCAGACTCTTAAATCTAAAAAAACAGCCATAACTACAAAATGCAAAAGTTGCAAATTAATGCCAAGATAAACATCAAAGTTTTAAAAATAAAACCATCAATCCAACATAAATCAGACCATAAGTAAATTTTAATAAGTATTTAAAGGCATCAAGAATATATAAAATCAAAAAAACATTACATAATATTTGGATCAGCGCTTCAAATGTAGTCCAAAAGTTTCAAATGAAATGCATTATTTGAATGAGAAAATACTCTCAGTTCAACTGCCAAGTAGTTCCATATTCGAGCAACTCGTATTAAAAACGATTTCTCAAAAACAGAATTATATATTCATGGTATAAATAATTGAGTAGTTCTTGAAGACATATTAAATCTAAACATATTCGATAGCAGATGGGGTACTCCACATTTAACGATTTTATAAAATGAGCATAACAATTTGATTGTACCAAATTTATCAAAATCAACTCCTAAAAAACTCTCAACATAGCCAGAAATATGCTCATATCTCTTTACTCCATACACGAAACGAGAAATACAATTAACAATTCGCTTTAATTTGAAAAGGGTACGATCTATAGTTCCAGATACTACTTCCAAGCAGTAATTAATATGGGGCATAAGAAGAGCAAATACCAACCTCTTTTTTACCCATGAAGGAATAAATACATTCGTAGAGTACAACTTGCGAATAATTCCACAAACTTTCCGATGTATAAAATCAATGTGAGTGTCAAATGATAACTTGTCATCTATAAACACTCCTAGAATTTTGTGACAACTTACAAAGTCTATCTATGAGGATTGAATTTGAAAATATGTTTAATATTTTTTTAAATAAATATTGAAAAGTTTTTGCGACTCTGTCGTATATTTTGACCTTGCAACAGCATTATTAAAAAGTTTATTTTTATAATTTTTAATACTTGAAAGCCCAGATGTGACCCATGGATATCTATCCGAGTTTCTAATTCTAACAGTTGGAACACATTCTAGAATACATTTATTTAGGATATCGTTTTGTTAGTGATATTCCAATCTTATAATCGCCAACAATCGCTTGTCATTTCTATTTGGTTGTTTGTGATCATATATTACTATTTGTTTAGCAAATATTTATTAAATTTACCTCTTAACTTTCAATAATACTTAAACTGTGCGATAAAATATTAACTATGATTCCTAGAATAACGATATTTTTTAAAATTTTCAGAGTTGCATATGTTTTAACCCCGCTAATATCGAAATATCCATTTCATAAATAAATTTTACAGCAATATACAAAAAAATGTCTGTGAAATTTGCAATTTCATTTGAACGTTAAAAATACCAAATTATTATTAAAAAGTTGTTTTTATAAAAACAGCAAACTGGGATTACGCCATCCTATTTTGCAATAACAATATATAGGAAATAAAAAGGAACGAAAGCAGCATGATGTATACAGTATCACATTGAATTGAAAAACTGAACATCTGGAAAGTCCATACACCATATTAGCGTTTTTAATTCCAACAAGTGAATAAGCGTTAAGTTCGGCCGGGCCGAACTTTGGATACCCTCCACCATAGATATACTGACAGGTACTAGAAATGAAAATATAGGGAACACCCCAAAAATTAGACCTATATCGCTGTTTCTATGTAAACTATAATACAAATTTCAGAAATTTTTAATGGATAATTATACCCTCAGTCTTATGGCTAATGAAGGTGTATACACTTTACACCGTGGAAATGTGCCTCATCGAAATATTGGTTCTAGACCCCATGTTTCTTTGGACAAAATCCGTTACAGAAAATTTAGATTTCATCCAAACTTTGCCCATCTTATTATTTCTTCCAAACTTAATTCAAATTCGAAGATGGGGAATATCGGTCCACTCCTCTCTGGTACCTCCCACACAGGGGCTAGGTCTAAATACGGGTTATAGTTCATTATCGAACCTTACATTATAGTTTTTTATCTCGATATCATCCGCAGGTGATATGATTACAACAGAGTCTTAGAACCAAACCCAAAACGCGTAACAAATTGCATAACTATTTTAATATAAATAAAAAGGGGTTATATGGGGACTATTCCAAAAAGGGGGTGCATGTTAAAATTTTTTGTAGGGAAATTTGTTACCATATTCGACCACAAAATACCAAATTTCAGCGAATTCGGTTGAAAAACGCGCTCAAGGACCCCAAAATAGCGAAAATTGGGGGTACCCTTATATGAGGGCTACCAGAAAAATTGGACCTATATTTATAATTTTTGGTGGAGATATTTGGTACCCAATAAGAACTCATAGTACTAAACTACAGCCAATTCGGTTGAAAACTACGATCAAAACCCCCAAAATACTGAGAATTAGAGAGTACCGTTATATGGGGGTTACCAGAAAAAATTGACCTATATGTATAATTTTTTGTGGAGAAATTGGGTACCCAATAGCAACTCAATATACCAAATTTCAGCGAATTCTGTTGAAAAACGCGCTCAAGAACCCCAAAATACCGAAAATTGGGGGGTACCCTTATATGGGAGCTATGCCTAAACGTGGACCGATATATCCCATCTTCGAACTTGACCTGCCTGCACACAAAAGACTCTGTGCAAAATTTTGGCCATCTATCTCAACTCGTTTAGGCGCTAGAGTGATTACATCAGACGGACATGCTTAGATCGTCTTAGAATTTTACGCTGATCAAGAATATATATACTTTATAGGGTCGGAAATGATTATTTCGATGAGTTACAAACGGAAAAACAAAATTAATATACCCTCCATACTATGGTGGAGGGTATAAAAACTGTTAGCAACACTTTTCTCCATGTTGCCATATGCGATTCTGAAACACGTCATACGCATTGCGGGTATTTAGGTGCTGTCATTGACATCAGCCAAACAGCTGATGAGCGGCTGTCAGAAGGTTGTGAAATTTGTTTAGTTATCGAACATTTGCAGCTTAATCGGCATAATATCCTATTAGGTGCTAAGAAAATATTATGAAGTTATGTGGAAAACTGTGCAAAATATACGAAATATAAATGGTCTTGTAAGTAGGAGTAATTATTTGCAATTACCCCTGTGCAGACCAAAATATGCATCAACTTTATTGACCGGCAAAAAGGTAAATATTATTCAACAACTGTGTTAATATGTGTGTCTAACGTAATTGAGACTTGTCGTTGCAACATGAATATACAATTAGCTAAAACAATTCGAGTTGGAATACAAAGCAGTTGTCGGCCTAATATCGAGATCTTTGGGAGTTAGTCCACAGACAGTGCGACACTTTCACCTAAGCCTTTGTTCAACTTCTAAAAACAGCCCTAGTCAAAAGGATGGTGGTAAACCGACAGAACCGGCGGGCAGCAGTGGTAGTAGCGGTGGATCAACTGGAGGTGGACCAAATGGAAACAAAAACGATAATGATGAAAAAGTCAAATCTGTGCTGACAAAGACAGTAATGTGGATGTTTACCATATACATGTTTGTGGCGTTTATTTCATTGATTTTGTCACCACGCACCGACCGCCCTGAGGTAAGCTCTATGAAGTTATTCAATATTTATCATAAATGCGGGTTAGTAAATACGAAACTGGTCACACCAAGTTCCACTTAACCGATTTTAAACCTTTCTAAAATAATTTTCAAACAATTTGATAGGAAACAACGAAGATAGGACTATCAAATATTATAATACATTCATGTAATCTAGTTACCAAATAATGTAATTGTAGGGGTCAACACGATATGTTTCATGGAATGAATTTGTTCATCATATGTTGGCTGTCGGTGAGGTCAAAGAACTTATTATTCGTCCCGATATGGAAATGGTGACTATAATTCTTCACGACGGAGCCATAGTAAAGGGACGAAAAGTTTCATCCACAATATTCCATATGTCAGTGGCAGACGTTTCAAAATTTGAAGAAAAACTTCGAGATGTGGAAAAACGTTTGGGTATTTCTGATGGTAAGTATATCGTGTTGTTGATATAGATATGACCGTATATTTAATTAATGGTGCGTATAGTTGTTATGACTGCATTACAAACAAAATAATAATAAGATTGGTCGCTTACTTTTCCTGTAATAAAATTTAAAAAAAAGATCGCCCTTACAGGCAAAACTCAACTGATCACGGCGAGTGTGCGAACCTAGGTCCCCAGAGCAATATAAATATTGTCCGACCAAATATTGTCTGAACCATCAACACACATCCGAAGGTTGGCCAAAAAACATGTAATTATCTTTCGCTATAAGAGACAATTTGATTTGAAAAGGACTGTTTCTAAAGTAAATACAAATGTCGGACGTTGATAAAATTAAATTTAATTCGCAGATGCAACTTCGCATTAACTGCGACATAAGTTCAAGTCATACAACATAAGACCTTTGTAAAGCCACATAGCCCAATATATCTGATGAACCGCTTAATCAACTGCGAAACGCGTCAAATATTGGTGGATGCGGAGGTTCTTCTCCTAGATTTCCATTTTATTACAAAAACTTCGATCTAAATGACTCCAACGAGAAAAAATACACTTATATTAAAAACTAGCTGAACCGATAAACGTTGCCTTAGGTATATTTTTGATGAATAATTTTTCGGATAATTTTTTTCCCCGCATGGATTTGAGAATATTAATACCATATCGAATTTTATTTCTACCACTTTTAAATTTGTCAATTATAATTTAAAGTATATTGTATACGGTCAATTTTCAGGTGTTCCCGTTACCTATGATAGACAAAGTGACGTCACTGGTCGCATATTACTACTGCTGTTGTTTGTAGGTCTCCTTATGGCACTATCATCAAGAATGAAAGGAATGAAGAGTCCATTAAGCATGGACTCATTCGTAAGTTATATCTTAATTAATGTAATAATCCACATTTAATGAGCGTTATATTTGTCTTCAAAATGTATGTACAGACACAAATGGGAAGAGCAAAATTCACTTTAGTTGACCCATTTGAAGGAGGACGTGGTGTACTGTTCAAAGATGTCGCCGGTTTGCAAGAAGCCAAACAAGAAGTTAAGGAATTTGTTGACTATCTGAAAGATCCAGAAAAGTACCAACGGCTGGGAGCAAAGGTGCCTAAAGGTGCTCTGCTTCTTGGACCTCCCGGTTGTGGTAAAACGTTATTGGCGAAGGCTGTGGCAACTGAAGCCCAAGTTCCCTTCCTAAGTATGAATGGGTCAGAATTTATCGAAATGATTGGAGGCTTGGGTGCTGCACGTGTAAGAGATTTATTCAAAGAGGGACGAAAGCGATCGCCTTGCATTATTTATATTGATGAAATTGATGCAATTGGAAGGCAGAGATCTGGCACTGAAGGATTCAGTCAAGGCAGCTCTGGAGAATCAGAGCAGACACTAAACCAACTGTTAGTAGAAATGGATGGTATGGCATCAAAGGAAGGCGTTCTCATGTTGGCTAGTACAAATCGTGCTGATGTTTTAGATAAGGTAATAAATGAATACATACATGTTTCTAATTTAATTCACTCATTTTCATCTTAGGCTCTTTTGCGTCCAGGCCGTTTTGATCGACACATCCTCATCGATTTGCCAAATCTCGAAGAAAGAAAACAAATATTTGAAAAACATTTATCTTCAGTGCAGTTAGAAGAAGAGCCATCCAAGTATTCTCATCGTCTAGCCCGTCTAACTCCGGGATTCTCTGGAGCTGACATAGCCAATGTATGTAATGAAGCGGCACTTCATGCCGCCAGAAACAGCCAAGATAAGGTTACAACGAAAAATTTAGAATATGCTGTGGAGCGTTTAGTTGGTGGCACAGAGAAACGTTCGCATGCTCTTTCACCAGTTGAACGTAAAGTGATTGCGTACCACGAATCTGGACACGCTCTTGTCGGCTGGCTACTTCCAAAGAGCGACGTTCTCCTGAAGGTAACAATAGTACCTCGTACTAGTTTAGCTTTGGGTTTTGCACAATACACGCCCAGTGAACAACAATTGTATTCAAAAGAGGAACTATTGGACAAAATGTGTATGGCATTAGGAGGCCGAGCCGCTGAGGACTTAACATTTGGTCGTATTACAACGGGAGCCCAAAATGATTTGGAAAAAGTTACTAAAATGGCATATGCCCAGGTAATTTTAAGGAAATAATTTTTTTTTATTTTATAATAACTACGTTTGCACATTAGGTAAAAAAGTTTGGTATGAATGATAAAATTGGTCCCATGTATATACAAGATCCAGAAGAAACGGGGACATATTACAAACCCTATTCAAAGGCTCTTGATGACATTGTTGACATGGAAGCTAGAACTATTATAGCCAATGCATATCAAAAGACCCAGCAAATATTAAAGGACAATAGTGACAAATTGCAAAAGGTAAAAATGTCAAGTTCAGTATGTTTATAAAATTTAACAAATCTGTATTATATTACTTAGTTGGCTGAAGCTTTACTGGAGAAAGAAACACTTAATTACGATGAAGTTGTGAATCTGATCGGACCACCAGCTTATGATACTACCAACCGAACCGTCGAACCAGTTGAGTTTGAACAAACTCTTAAAAACCTTAGTGATGATAAGAAGTAGACGTATTTGTTATTGTTGTTTTATTTTATATATTTTTAAATAAAAATAAGCGAAGATTAAAAAGAATGTTATGCTTATTCGATCAATGAGTTAATCCTTTTTATAATAAAATAAAGTTTTTTATTTTATTTATTTATTTTTTTTATTTATTTATTTATTTTTTTTTTTTGATAAAATGTAATATTCAAATACATGTTGATACATATTCAGCCTTATTCTGTATGTCAATTCCACGTGAATTTACTCGCTCATCTCCTTCGACTTATTCTGAACAACATTTTCCTGTGAATTTTTTCGCATTCTCGCTTTCGCCTTATTCTGAATGAAGTTCGAATGCGAAAAATCCGCTTTGGGGAAAAATTAGGTATTGTGGATTACAGGGAGTAGGAGAATGAGATGAAATTTTGTGCGAAATTTTTCACAAATAAATTCAAAGGGAACTGACTATAAAAACATAAGAATTAAATATTTTTATGAAAAATATCTACACAATACTTCCTCTATGACAATTTAGAATATTTTAAATGATAGTAAGCAATTTTAAACTGGAAAACAACTAATAAAATGCCATTGGAAATCCTATTGATAACGATACATGCTGAATCAAATATTGCCAAGGAATGTATTAAGTAAATAAGGAATATTTAAGTCGAGTTTGATGTATTTTGGAGGCGAAATACAGACATTTTGGGTGAGGATCTGTCTCTCAAGAAAATTTTTTTTTAAAAATTATGGAAAAACCAAATTTGCCTTATGAGCCTCTTAACAGTGAAAAGCAAATAATAATTATGAAAGAACAATAATAAAGTTACAAAAAATATTTTTTTCAAAATTATCGTCTGCATGATTTGAAGGAAGAAATAAGGGAGTAGGAGCAAATCATAACATAAGAATTTGGGGAGATAAAATATCGAAATTAAATAAAAAGGCACACAAGTATGTAGTGAAATAATAATTTGTGTTTTTGCCATCATAAAAAATTTTCTTTTATTTGTAATATATTGTTGCATCAAAACAATGGACCAAATTGCATCAAAACAATGAACAGCTGTTTCACATGCCATATTGTAGGTTGCCATATTTTCAAACATTAATTTATTTTCCTTTAATTACAAAGCGGATTATTGATATTTCACATTTGTATTGTTATAAAGTTTAAATAACAATAAAAAGTAAAAATTTTTAATAAGAAAAATCAATAAATAAAATATTGAAAAATATTACACAATTAAATTACAATGGGGCAATACACAATGCAACTTAAATTACAATGTGGCAACACACATTACAACTTAAATTACAATATGCCAACACGAATCTTTTTTTCAACCACCATTTTCGAAAACTCGAATCCGCATCTCGCATTTTTTGCGTCTCCCTATTCATTCAGAATAAGGCGAGAAAGTGAAAGCGAAATTTTTTTACATGCGAGATATCTCCCAGCGAATATCCAGAATAAGGCTGATTATTATTGATTCGATGTAATGGAAGTAGTTATAATAAGTAATAATTTGGTTGGTAAAATGGAATAATTGAAACCGTAATTTAGTAATAACGGTTCAGACAACTGAATCATCGAAGGTGATACCACAGTAAAAGAAAACATTCTTAAATTTAAACTACATACCCAGTTGTTCAAAAAATATCAATTGTCTGTTGATATATGGTTATATAACTAGTTACTTGGAGTTCTAGTTTCTTTATACCCCAAAAAGGGACACAAAATTGAATGTTGAATTTATTTGTCGATTGAAAAGGTTGTCTAGGTATATCATTCCAATTCAGTAGTTACTGGTAATGAAAAGGGTAATGAATCGAGTATGAATATAAAAAAACAGAAGAATTGTTCTGTCATTTTGTTTAGACTTTTTAGAAATTTTTGGAATTTTAAAAGCAAAAATCAAATAGAAATGTGTTTTCCGTAAAAAAAATAAAATTTCAATATTCAAATAAAATACAGATGATAAATCGAAGGTAAGTTTTTTGTAACACAATATAGATCAATGTAATCCTTATACAGGCTTCATTTCCAGATTTCAAAAGCCCCCACAGATTGACAGATTCTTCAAACGAAATATATTCCTAAAGAAGTATTGACATGCCTTCTGTGAAGAGGAAGAGTTGTCGCTCCGTAGAGATCTGTCGATTTTCTATAGGTATGTTTTCTCTAACAAAAAAAGCTTTATGTAGGACTTCTAACTTCAAATGTTTCTAAATCGTTTATTTCAGATAAATCTATTTAGCCAGGGAGACATATTTGAAAAGCACTCGGCCGTCAAAAGAATCGTGAACTATGGACTTTCAGATGGATCAAACAATATATATGTATACAATACTCTGTTATAACAAATATTTTTGTACAGAATAAATTGTAATTTTTCAAACTGTTATACATCTAATTTTCTATACATAAGTAACTACGCATTTTATTTATAGTTTGTATCTACCCAAGTAACTGACTATAAAACACTAGTCAAATATACAATCATTTTTTACTACCGAAATGACTGTATACTGGTAACGCAGGCAGGGGACAATTGACTTCCCCAATGACATACCCATGTTAAATTCACCAGTCTAGGGCATGAAGAGGTAACTAGTGGTAGTTACAGGTAATTAGTAAAATAACCAGTTCATAACCAGTTACTCGAACTACTGGGTATAAATTCTCTGATTTATTGGTATAAAGAACATTGGCTGCCGACTTCTCCCTCTATGCTACTGCTTTCGTTTGTGTAAGACTAGCTTTAATACCTATCAGTGACATAGCCAAAATCCTTTAAAACCAACTCATTTATTGTAAGCATTAGGAGAATATCTATCCAGGTTGAACTACATGTTAAACCTTGTTGTACACTTTAAATAGTGCCGTTTTTTACACGATTAAATTATTTGTGCCTAAAAGTATACTTCAAAATAAATCTGTCACAATTTTCAAATATTAATTCACAATAACTTTAGATTGGCTCTTAAAATATTCGAAATTACAGTAATTACTTGAGTGAACACAAAATAAAACAATGCAGTCGAGTACGCTTATTATACACACCGGTTACAACGAACTTTGTTCATAGCGAACGCATTTCCTCGTCCCGAAGTTTTAAGACATATTTTACATACAAATGTTTACTCTTACATCCAACAACGAATATAGCGAACTTTTTTATAACGAACTATTTATTCGGCCCAACTTTCAGTTTCCACGTATTTTAATTTATTTTAACGATGAAAATCCTCAAAAAAGATAATTTTATGGGGATTATCGGTCCGCTTCTTCAGGCATCTCTTACATAAAGGGTCAACATTTAAATAGTAATATTTTACCAAAATTAAAATTGATTGCAAAAAATACAGCTTTAATTCAAATTTGGTACATGCATTTTTATACGCCATCATACCTTCGTGAAGTTTCAAGATGCGCTACTTGCGGTTGGACTGAAACGTTTTCAAGTATAGTATAAATCGATACGTGTTTGCTTCGTTGAATGTTTCAGAGTCAGAAATAAAATGGCTCTTTAGATATTAGTAGATTTCATCTTCGTTTTCAGAATCACAAACAACACTACCTTTTTCTCTGTTAGAATCTATATAACAATGATCTTCATTTTCACTGCTTGAAGATTCGATACGAGTTACGTCTACATACAAAATTGTCAAATAAAAATGTATCAGTATTTTTAAATTATTTGTTCAATTTTATTTTGTAAAATCATGAATGAGAAACATAAAAGATATATTTAAAATATATATCAAAATTTTTTATTTTGTTCAATGATTTCGCTGTGTGAATTTTTGGAAAATTTAGGAGTATAATTCGCGATTTTAATGTCGATTCGAAAGCTATGAAGCAAGTGACTGATTTTGACAATATCGTTCTTTGTAGACAAATGGCAAATTTTTACGTGTTCTTTCGATTGAACTTATAGTACGTTTACATTATACCGGATTAAAATTGTCAATTCCATTGTATATATGTCAAATAAATCCTCATGAAGTGGGTTAACCCGGTAAAAAGTTCTAATGTAAATGCCGTTTTACGTTCGAATGGAGAAAATGGCTGTTAATTTATATTTTTACAACTATGTTCTATAAATGAGAATCGAATGAGAAACAAAATTCACAAATACAATCAAATGTTTGAGTATAAAAAATTGTCAAATAAAAATGTAACAGTATTTGTTGTTTTTTTTATCAAATTTTATTTTGTAAAAACGTGATGAAAAAAATAGAAGAAAAATAATTTACAAACAATTTTTGTTATTTTGTTGTTGTTTTTTGTAATTAAAGAAAAGTCCTTATTTTTTATGGCGGGCATGATAACTCCTCACTGGAACATCGGAATCCGAAAATTCCAACGGAGACTTCGCTCTTAAGAAAATGGTGGACCTTTGAAAAAATATTTTTGGAAAATTACCGATTTTTTACTAAAACCCAAGTTAAAAAATAAGGAAGATCTTCACCGGTTGGCTTTATCCTGGTTCATACGATAGCTATACACTCACAGAGAAACGTGTAAAAATTCGAAATCTATTGGGTTATTAGTTTTTGAGGTATCGTGCCCGCCATTCGCAAAAAAAAATGTTTCGAGAAAAACGCGTTTTAAGTTTGAGAAGCCCTTCAGCCGTCACTTGATACTGACACAATAAATTGGCTACATCTTCAAGAGTTCTTGAGATTTTCATTTGAAATTTTGTAGGGACATTCTTTAATTAGTGTAGATTCGAATTATATCAACAAAATTGTTGACCCCGAGTATGGGGGGTCCCTTTAAATAAACAAATACAACCAAAACACATTTTACAATTTTGTAAGATAATTTACTTGAAAATGTTCTCTAAAATCTTAATATAGTCCAAATGTGCTTTAAAAAAACGATATAAATTAAAATTGAATTGAATATTGACAAAATATTAATATGTATTTTCGTTTGCACGTCTAATATAATTTTGTTTTTACTTTATACTCACATGTGCCAAAAATATCATAATTTTTTCGTTCAGCGCAAGGCCCATATAATGCCATGTACAGACGGGCGTTGTTCGACCCTTAATTATGAAGTAATTACTTAGTTCCCTATACAAAATTGTCTGAGCGAACACCTACTTTTGTACGTTGTTCAATTCGAATCACTCTCTGAATCACAAAGAATTTTGCCCCATCTCTAACAATTGAGAGAATTTATCGAAAATAAATTAATTTTGACAGCATGAAAAAATTTTTAAAATTTTCAAACTTTTTTAGTAAAATCCAAGGCCTATATAAGGTCGGCCAGTAAGCACATCTGAGTATAAAGTTTGCTGTCAAATCATATTTTGAAACCTATACATACGTACAAAATTATGTTAGACGTCAAAACGAAAATATTAATATTTTGTGAACATTCAATTCAATTTTAATTTACATCGTCTTTGTGAAACACATTTGGACTATTTCAAGATTTTAAAGGCCAATTATCTTACAAAACTATAAATTGAGTTGTGTTTTGGTTGTATTTTTTATTTAAAGGCGAAACAATTTGTTTTCGCCTCGGCAAAAATATTTGACGTTAAACTTAAGTTTTCTTTATGAATTCGCTTACTGGCCGACCTTATATAGGCCTTGGTAAAATCGAAAATGATGAATGAAAAGTAAACAAAATTCTAGTTTTTATATGTATATGCAGAAGGATGTAAATTTAGTTGTCAACATGATGCAATATACATTTCTTTCCCCATTGTTCTAATTAGCGTACAAAACGAGAGACAAAAGTGGGGAAACCCAAACAAAAATTCTCCAATTTTTTAAATGTGAGATTTGAGGTGAGAAAATATAAAAATGTATTGAAAACAACAATATTTTCAGGAAAAATGGAAAACATGAATTAAAAGTAAAGAGATAGGTGTTGATATTATAGTCAGGAGAAAGAGAATTATTTTTTCTATTTAGATCCATATGTGATTCACGCAAATATGTTACAATTTTCGTGTAAAAACAAAAAGTTTGAAATAAAAAACTCTGATGACATGAATTAAGAATAGTGTTGTATGAACGGGTTAATTCATGTACGTAATTCTGAGAGCGAACTACGTTGTTCGAATGCCCGTCAGAACATGGCATAAGATCGGCCAGTAAGCGGATTCATAGAGAAAACGTCAATTTTTTTGCCGAGTCCAAAAAGTAATTGTTTTGCCTTTAAATAAAAAACACAGGCGAAGCACAACACAATTTATAATTTGTAGGGTAATCGTACAGTCCGAAGAAAAATAAATGTTGTCTTTTTATGCGTATTTTTTCACACTCCAACCACTGTAACTCAGCCAATCCTCAACCCCAAGGTTTATTAATAAGGTTAACTGGCAGGCGAATTCATACCTTAGTCTTCTCTTGCTGTCAACTTTTTAATCGCGAAATATGAACCAGAACAGGATAAAACTCCAAAATATCTATCAATAAAACGTAATGACAGTAATGTGCACGTATATTTTGGTTCGAATAAAATATTTTTTGTTTATTTATTCTTCAAACAATAAATTTGGCAGTCAATGAAGACTGTGGCGAATTCCTTGTTAACCTTATGAATAAACCTTGCTCAACCCATTTTCTAAAAATATATCTGTTTTGAAAGGAAAAATTTTACTCTTCGAAAGAAAAAAAGAATAATATAAATCCGTTATAAAGTAAATAAGTTATTCGCGTTTCAAATTGAAAATATATGAGACCCTCTACCAGGCCCAGGGACTCCAACTAAACAGAATTGTTACATTAGAACCCCTGAATAATTTTCGTGTAGCATAGTGTTATTTATAAAATGTTTGTGTTTTTATAAAAGAAATGAAATTGTTGTTTTTTCATTCTCAAATTGAAAACAAATATTGTTTGACGCAAATAAATAATTTTGTATGTATACTATCAAACATCAGCTGATCTAAATGTCGATCGATCATGATTAACGTTATGTGTAAGTAATTTGGGTGTATTTCTGGATTTCGCTAATCGAGATTTAAAATCTTATATGTAAATGTACTTTTACTGTCCGACCTTATATAGGAATTGGTTCAGCGTATCAAAACAAAACGAAAATAAATGACAATTTTGAAAATATTTTTTTATTTTCAAATGTGTGTGCTGATATTCCTTTCGTTTTGAGTATTACTTTCGCTTCATATGAGAAGTGGACCGATAAGTTCCATTTTCAAACAATATTCAGGTTTTCATAAAATATTTGGTTGTGCATAGTTTGATCCAAATCGGATACTCCGTTCGCATGATATTTACATGAATTTAGTCCAAAGAAACATGATGTTAAAAAAAAAAAATATTTCGATGAGGCACATTTTTACCGTAGCAAAGTATATATACCCTCATTAGCCATAAGTCTGTGGGTAGAATCATGGTACAATAATACAAGATATAACAACTTGAGGTGAGTAACAAAAACTCAATTTCTTCCAGATGAATAGTTTTCTATTCAATTTGATTTTAATTTATTTTACATGATAGCCACAACAATAAAACACACATGCCCAGCTAACAATTTTTCTTTCCAAATCCAAACATGGAACAAAAAACATGGGAACCGCGTAGAGATAGAAAATAGTTATGGAAGCAAATAAATTCGGTTTGTCAGTGGGAAAATAAAATAGAAGCACCCAATTGTAATGTCGCCAAATGGAGGAATGAATTAAAAATTTTCAAGATTTATATAAATATATGTACTTGCCAAACCCATGGCTCTTCGCAGCCCCTACTTTATATATAGTTGCAATATATTAATTTGTTTCTTATACAAGACCGTTATTTGATATTCGAACTGGCTGTTATTTGATACGTTGAGTTATTTGGTAGCATATATTCCCATCCCTTTTTTTAAATTGGCTGTATTTTGGATTCTCGTTGGGTAGAAGAGAGATTCCCTACCATAAATTTGAGTGCTAGTCCAAGTTTCTGGACTAATCAATTTTAATTTCTAATCTGAGTCTGTAGTTTTATCATTTAGTAATTTCCTGACAATAACATAGGCCCCATATAAAAGTCTCGATAAATTGTTGGTATTTTGAAGGTACTCCTCAAGGTGGAGGGTATAAGGAGTATGACTGACCGTAATTAATGGCGTTTCTACTTAATTTTTTTAAGATCTTGCTTTAATATATCAATTTTGAATACAGCTATGATGTATTTTAGCCATTTTAGGTACACATTTCAACTAAATTGTCAGGATTACATTTGTGGATCTTCTTGATCCCGAATTGTCCAAGTGTCGTTTTGGAATCCGATTGGGTTTCCCTCTAAAGATAATTTGGGATTTGGAAAATAAATATCATAATCTCGTATAAAAAATTTTTAATCGTATTCGAGATAAAACTGGGAATAGGTTGTATTCCCAGACCTACAAAATCTAAATACAAAATTGTATCAAGATCGGTCAATCCGTTTTGGAGGAGTATTTATACGAACACTGTGACAAGAGAATGTTATAGATATTACAGTAGTGTTGGCGGGTTATTTGGGATACCATTTGTATTTTGTTTTGTTTTTTTTTTTCAAAATAGTCAGGCTGAATCCCAGTTTGTTGTTTTTATAAAAAAACCACTATTTATTAGTGGGGAATTAATGGCATTGTCCGCCGAGGGGTAAAGCAGGGAAGACTATAGTTTCGGATCTCGCCACTGATCCTCATCAGTTCCCTTATGTTTTTGTTGGGATATTCTTCCCAGAAGCTATTTATTACTTTACAAAAAACCTTTCATACCCAAATGTCTCTTGTGACAATTCGAAGTTACCAGCTATACGACCTCAATGAGAAGTTCGGGCGAAAAAACTAAAGGAACTGATGAGGATCAGTGGCGAGATTTTTGCAATTTTTTCTTATAGAACGTTAACATTGTACTGGATTTTGTTAAACCAGGGGTTTAAATTGTCAATTCCTTTGACAATTTTCGATGAAAACTTTAAATATCAAACTATAGTCAAGATGTATTTAATAAGGTGTAAGTGACAATCATATGGTTTTAAACTTTTTTTCTTTTTGTTTGTAAAGTAAATTGTCAAACACATTTTTCGATGTTACATTTTCATTTCAATTTAAAATATTCATAATTATTAAAAAATCGAATGTGTATAATTTGTAAAAAGGAAGAAATTTGTGAACGGTAACGGATCATTTTTTAGTGTCCCAAAGGACGAAAAGAGGATTATTATTTGGAGTGAAATATGTGGGATGGAATTGTCTTCAAAATCGTGTATATGTGAAGACCATTTTTCTCCATCCTACGTAATAAGAGGTCCTCAAAGGAAAATACTGCATGGTTCACCAAAGAGTCTATGTTTGTTCGATTTTCACGAAAGAATACATAGTCTTTAGTTTAAATCCGTTCATCTAAATGATGCACCAAACATCCAAAGTTTGTCTGATGGCGACGAATTTGTGCACAACATTAACATATGTATAGACGTAAATATATAAATACCCAAATAAAAAACGTTTGTCCTTTTGAGATTAGATTTTGGACAGAACGTTGTGATTTAGCATAGCGAATGGTTCATGTCACTTTTGCATTAAATCGGTCCAGATATATATACATATATATATATATATAGCTCTTATGCATAATTGTTTCATTTCATACAAATGTATAGTCGGCCCCGTCCGAGTTTTCCATACTGGTTTTCTTATGAATACTTGACTAATTACATTGAGATTGTGTTGCGTAGCCCGGGTTGGAATTAGTCCACATGTGAAGGTCTATAGCCAACAAAGCCCAATTGACCACCAAATCTATCTTTTCTTTCAAAATGAGAGATTCTGAATAATATTTAACGCGTAGGATTGTTCTTAACACTAATATCTCAGGAACACAAGGACTACTTGTGATAAAATTTTCGAAATGATTTGCGATCGGACCGGAAAATTGATTTGTACAAGCAAATTTCGCACATACAGAACTTGTATGGTTAATATCTCTGAATCCCATAGGATATATGCGAGAAAAAGTTAAAAAATGTTGGCGACCGCACCTTAAAATTTGTAAATTTAATATATTGTAAAATTATTTTAAATAAATAATCGTATCATCCAGAACGGCAAATTTATTCTCGTTCTTTCGAAAAATAGTTTTATTTAATTCTTCAATATTCGTTATTATTAATTTGTTTTTGTTTCTTCATGTCAATAACTAATTGTCAACATAACAATTTAATTTCTATAACAATAATGTTGTTTTTGTAAAATTTTAGTTGTTGTAGCTGATGCATACACCTTATTAAATACACCTTGACTATAGCCAATTCAGTTGGCCAATGTGTTCACCTTTGGTAAGGGGGTTTCTACATAATTATAATACAAACGAAATGCTGCCCAAATATCCCTGAAATTTAAAGTTAATGAGTTAATATACCAAATAACATTTTACGGGGACCCCCATTCTGAATTTTGTTTTTTTTTTATTTCCAATATCCCCAAATTAACCTTCACTAATTCAAGAATATCCCTTTCAAATTTCAAGTGAAAATCTCAACAACTCTTAAAGGTATAACGGATTTATTGAGTCAGCATCAAGCGACGGCATGGGTGATTCTCAAACAGTGTTTTACGGATGCGGCATCAAAAAAATCAAACACTAATAATCCTATCCATCCGAAATTTTGAACACGTTATTCCGGACCTACATAGCTATCGTATAAACTAGCATAAATGTAGGTCAAGATCTTCTTTTTTTCAGCTTTGTTTTTGGTAAAAACAGCAACATTTTGTCAATTTATCTTCTTTAAATCTACAAATACATGCATGTAGTCTTTAACATAATGTATGCTCATTTGGCAGCTGGTTAAAAATTATCGATATTTAAAATGGAGAATGGTTGGGGTCACCTTCCCAATATCCCCAAAATAATGTATATCTGGGGATACCGTTATATAAGGGCTATACCAAAACGTGGACCGATGCTAGGAGTATTAGCAATGTTAAAGGTGAGTTTTTATCGGGACTTTGGAAACAGTCGTTATAACCGATATGTCGTTATATATTTATATTTCGACTATATATGCAAAATTTCAAAGGTCTATAAAGTGACAGACGGAATTGGCTAAATCTACATTTAATTTTATAATTATCAAGAATATAAATCCTTCATGGGGCTCCACGAAATATATCGAGGTGTTGGTGAATGACAAATTAAATATAAATTTAAAAAAATGACACTCCGTCAATTATTTGTTTCCAAATTGTTGATAACCCGTCGACAAATTGAAATTTCCACCGACGTTTACAATTTTCAAAATGTTTGTGTTTTTGGCCGATATTGTATGTATAAGTGTGTGTGTGCATGTAAGAATATCCAAATATATTCATATTGTATTCGACGGAATGATGGATTCGTTGGCACTCAGATGGTAAATCTAACTCAGTCGTTTCTAAGAGGATACGGATGTAAATTTCTTGCCACGTTTACCATTTATGTAATGAAGCGAAAAGTATTGATGCTGGCCCATTCAGCCAACCAAACCATCGATCCACCTCTTTGTTTTGCAGACAGGCTGGCAGGCATTGTTAACAAATCATTGGCACTACACATTCGAAACATAACTGCCACCGATAAAAAAAATACAAAAACACAGAGCACAGCACAAAACAAAGCAAGGCAACAATGAGAATAGAAACATTGCCTAATCCCGAACAATGGGGGCTTTGGCCCAGTTGTATTTAAAATGCGAACAAAATGTATGACAGTGTTGCTTCTGGTGGTAGAGCAGGATTACGGTCGACGTTGTCACTGTCTTGAAATATCCTTCCGAATTGGAGGCCGTCTGCAGTGTGTTGTGTGCCAGCAAAGTTGAAATGTTCAACTGAATGCCTTAATGCACGGCCCATTGTGCGCATGACCAGGACTCGTGTTCCTAGTGTGTGTGTGCGAGCTTGTGTGAGTTGGGCATGATCCTTCCTTGTCTAGCCAGATAGTTGAATGTTGCTGGCTGTGTCTGTGTACGTGTAAGTGAAAGTGGAGAAACAAAAAGCTTTCTCTCTGTGTGTTAGTGCTTGTGAATGTAAGTGACATTCTATTAAATGTGCAATGTGTTGTATACAACAAATCACATTTACACCCACACACACATACACGTATACGTATGGCTGTACATGCAAACACATTGAAATGAAAGGAGAAAAAAACAATAACCGAGGAAAAGCTAACGAGAAACTTCCGTTTGTCATACAAAATGCATGATGAGCCAATGAGGATTGAGACCTTTCCGTGTGGCAGACGCACACTTGCTGTAGCACTTGGCCATTCGAAAAGGGGGTGGAACGTGCGCCTGGGCACGCCTCTTATAAATTATGGAAACATGTCCTCCCCAAAATAAACTGGAGTTAGTAAAACTCATCATAGAATTCTTTATCACACGGCCGTTGTCTAGTTGTGAAATCTGTTCGGGTCCGTTTAGTTTAAACAATAGCAGCAGATACTTACACTTACTTATATTTACTGGCCTGCCAGCCTGCCGCCTGCTTGTTTGCCCGATTACTTCTTGTTGTTCTTCTTCTTCGTCATCTGGTGGCAACTCACTTGTGGGCCAGCCAAACACTTCTTGAGATACAATAATTATACCCATAACAGTGCGTGTTTGTTATCCAAGCCAGTTAACCAGCCAGCCAGCCAGTCAGTCATCCAGTCAGCAGACCAAACATCCAACCAAAACAACTTACTTCATAATTTATCAAGCTTATTTGTGATTCATAGTTAGTATTCGTTATTTCATTATCAATTGTGATCAATTTTATAATTAAAGTTTCATATCTGGCGGTAACGAAGACGACGTAAGCGGTAAATGAATTTCTAAACAAAAAACGCCAAACGCCAACATTCCGTCGCTGAAATTTGGATATTGCTCAAATTGGCAAGGATAAACGACATACCCGTAGAAGAAAAAGAAAAGAAAAACGAAGTAACAACTCGATTTAAGAACGAGAAAAATAAAAGTGTTTTCGTCCCATATACGTGTGCATTAATAAGTTTAGGATAACAGTTCCAAAGAAATACAAAATCCAAACCATTCGCGTGTGTTATCTCTCTGGAAAGTTAAAGAAAAATTATATAACTTAAAAGGATAATATCGACGAGATACCATATAATAAAAGCCGTCATTTTTAAACGGCTAAAGCTTGACCACATTTTGTTTTTGGTTCTTGCAACTTTGTGTTGTCCTGCTTAAAGGAAGCAGGATTTGTGCTTGAAATTGTCTAAAAGTGCTTCAAAATTTACTCGCCAACGACCTTTGACGCCTCCAGGGCGTTCAAACTAGAAGAAGATTTCGTGGGAGGCTGCATGACCATGTCGATGTATTCATCGACGGATAAAATGAAAATGTCGGCGCCCAGTTGTTTTCCTGGTCGCTACAGTCCTTCCTATCGAAGTTCCGAACAAATGAGGCGATGTATGCCAAATCCATCGGTAAGTATATGATATCATACCGTATGAAATATGTTGAGATTTCGAAAATTGTTACAAATACATTAAAATATGCGAGAAAATGTGGATTCGATTGGTTATTAGTGAGTGTAGCATAAAACGTATAGGAATTGGATTTGTGACCAATGGCAATTTTAGATTTTAAAATCACGGCGTCTATATGACAAAAAAAACAATATTCCAAATTTGAGTATGATTTTGCTAATATTTAAGAAATGCCCTTTTTGTTTATCTTACTTCTTTCTTTGTATTATAAAGTTTATAAAAAAACTTCGCTTTCTGACAGGGAAGCCACTATGTTAGAATGTTCTGCGAATAAATCACTTTCGGGTGAGATCGTTACATGCCCAAACATGGGTTGATATATCCCGTTTTCAATACCAAACATCCTAGGAGAACCAATGAAGTTTAAGAAAAAATCTAAGCTTTATTTGTTGTAAAGCGGTTTAAGACCATTTTTGTTATATTGAGATATTTAAATGTTCTATTTGTTCCAAAATTTTTTTAAGTGGTATTAATTTTATTTGTGACTTTGTGCCCTTAAACATGTTACAATATATAAAGTAATATGTTTTGTAAACTTTTCGAGAAAACCAAGGAGTGTATCAGAACCTAAAATGGACTTAAACCACATTCAAAATATACGCCTCAAATATTGCGTGTCTGTCATAATTTCACGACTGGCACGGTTTAATCAATATAGAATTTTTTCGCATTAATGTGCTGTCAAGGTATTTTAATATAGGGGTGTTCAAATACTGCAATTAAATGGCTCTTTTGCTATAATATTCTTAGAAAGAATTTTGTCAAAAGTTGTTGATTATAATAACGGTTTATTAATAACTCTGTTATGGTTGGAAAAAGTTGTTGTTATTATTGAATATCAGCTAAGTATTCGGCCGATTCTAACACGAACCGGAATCTATTGGGAGTATGGCTGGGCGTATTCTTTGTATAACATTCCATTTTCAAGAAGGTTTGTCGCAGTCGAAAGTATCTGCTTAGTTTTTAATAATATTATCATAAAAGCAATAAAATAAACAATATTTATGTGAATTCAATCTAAAATGTAATGATTGTTAAACAAATGTCATTGCAACTCACAGTGAAAAGGATCAAAGATAAAAGTTATTTAACAAACGGATTGTTTCCATATTTAATACTTAGTATGATATCCCTTATTATCTTTTAAAGCTTTCAAACATGCCGGCATAGATTTTCCAGCACTACATTTCAAATTATCTTTTAGAATATTATTCCCAATCACAAATTTTCAGCTCTATATTTCTAAATATTTTTTTTTTAAATTTTTAAATAAGACAGTTTTCCCACACCGGCAGCTCTTATATATCCCCATACCATTGCACAGTTGTCCCAATTCAATTTTTTTTGGCCAAAATTATTTAATACAACATAAATAGATTAATATTTATTATAATAATATTAATATTTATTGCAAATCCGTTAAAACGCGTTTCTGCAATCATAAGGTACAATATAGTACTATTTATTAGGTTTTTAGATATGCAAAGGCATACAAATGTTAGGGTACAAAATGTGATGTTTTAGTACAAACATGAGTTGTAAAACAAAATAAAATGCGGTAAACATAATTCAAAATTTACTATTTTTATAAAAGTATGACAAAACAGGCTTAAGAAGGTTGTTTTATACTATTAAGTAAAGAAAATAAAAGAACTCTATTAAGTTTTAAATTAATTAATTATTGAATATATGTAGATATAGAATATATGTATATATTTTCATCGCCATATTCTTTTTCGAATTCTTCATCTGTGGTTTCATCACAACCAGTATCATTCGAGGGCCGTAATTCACAGTTTAGTTCACAAACTAACAATTCGATTACTTCAGATGGCAGGTTTAACCGCTTTCTTTCTTGTAAGTGGGCGTTTAGGCGTATAGATGATATAAGTGGATCAGATGTATCCAATGCTCTATTAAATAGCGTGTAATAATCTGTCATTTTTATATATTTTGTTTCTGCATTCAGCAGCATCTTTAAAATATCTTAAATCGGACGGTACGGCTATGTCACAGTGTGGGCCAATTTTCAAAAAATGTTGCAGAAATGTTGTTTATACTATTAAAACCTTAAATATCAATTTTAAGAAAAATCGGATGAAACTTTTTCTTTATCCCACATTTTCAGTTCAATACTATATACAATAAAAACATCAATTTATAAAAAATTTCACTCAACTTAAAGTAGAAAAATACATTTTTTTCTAAAAAAGGCAAAATAAGGCAAAATATTTCATCTGAATATGATAGTACATACCCCTGCCAGCTTCCAAAAATTTTTTGGAGGAGACGATATTTTTACATTTTTTCTAAAGTTTAAGAAGATTTCAAAAATATTTGTAAAAAATAATTTTCAATATACACACAAACTTTTATCTCCCTACCCAGATATTACAACTTTCTTCGTTCTTTCTTTATATATTATGAAAGCACTTATTATCAGCTTCCAGATTCATAATAACTTTGGTCTGAATTTTACCCATTCGACACACACAGCACACCAAAAAGTATATATTTTACAGCACACAGTTTGTTCTATTTTTTATACAAAAAATTTTCAACTTTAGCATTACACCAACGAGCGGCTATTAATGGTATTTAGAAAAACCAATTATTTTCTGATGGTTTGAAGTGTTTTTTATTATTCCGCGCAAAAAAATTATAAAAATATGAAACTTCAAAAAAATAATTTTGGCCAAAAATTTTGTGATTGCGACAACTGTGCATTGCAGAGCCTCCTCCGTGCTTTACGGTTGGAATTGTGTGCATAAGGGCTTTATTCGCCCTGCGCCATACCTTGTTTTGTCCATCCGACCCAAACAAGTTAAATTTGCTTTCATAAGCAAAAATAACAAATCACCAAAATACAAAATAACCTTTTTCGTCTTATTTAACGAACTCCAATGGGATTTTGCGGTTTTTGGAGATAAAAATGTATTTTTCAGTGCAACTCTACCATGAAGACCATGCACAGGCAAAATACTTCGATACTTGATTTCTCAAAATAAAGAGTGCTTAACAAGTATTACTTCAACCGAAGAGCTTCCTTGGAGGTAGCGCTTTGAAATCCAGTTGACATCATTGGAATAACCAACGTGCTGTTTGTAGAGGTTTTTATTCTTTTTGCGGAACCTTGGTCATGCCAAATAGTTCCTTCACTAAACAAACTTTCTTAAAGTCTTGCTAGTTTTGCCTTAATGGCCTGATCCGATATCAAGGTCAATATTATCTGTATATATCTTTAAGCTATATAGCTATTATATATTGGTGTATATATACGCAAAAAATTAAAAAAAAAATTTATTGTAAAATAGCTAACGGAAAAACATGCCCAAGTAAAAAATTGATATTCTAACTGAAGGGAGTCTCCATAACAGAAACCAAAGGACATTTCTAAATACATGTATCGGAGTTAAAAAAAAAATTAGTTTACTAAATTGTGGAAATCATAAAAATGTTAACGTTTTACAAATCCGACCATTTATGTTACAAATATTTTCGGCAAACTACACAAATTTCATTTACGCCGGTATAAAAAACTTTTTTTTTTATTTTCCCCATGTAACTTTCAATTTTTCAACCCCAAAAAATGCAATGTGAAATTCTTTGTATCGTTTAAAATTTAGATATAAATAAATTATACAGCAACAATTTTTGTAAACTGTCTCAATTGTCCCATAGAAAAAGTACAAGTTTCCACCCCAATTTGCAGGAATTAAAATCGAATCGTGTAAAGATGCCGTCTTATACTTTTCTGTATTTTTGGTAAAATTTGTGTTTCTTTTTTAATTAAAATACAATCTGTTTTTTGTTTTGACAACAAAGACGCGGTCATGTCTAATTGTATCTATATTGTACATTTAGGGTGTTTTTTGGTTATTAGACTAGATGCATCTTAAACAGAACTTCGATTTTGTAATTATTTTATTTAATGAGGTGTTTGTAAAAATTAAAGCGGGTTTAGACTATTCATTTTAATCGAGATACCAAATACCAGTCGTTTAGACTAGTATACAAATTATATAAAGTAGATTTGTCAGCTGTTATTTGTTTACATAAACATTTTACCAACGAGTGAAACACCAAGCCCAAGGTTTTGGTGCAGGAACATCCTGCTATAGAGATGATGGTGGAAACCTAGTGGCAGATATAGTTAGTGTTTTGCAAGGCTCTGGTATCAAATAGTGGCGGTAAAGAAGAGATGACGGTATAGATTGTATACCACCAATAATAAAGCAGCAAGTACCGATGGGTTACCAGCCAAGCTATTCAAGACCGGTGCACAGTGGGAAAAAATGCAGATCTAGCGCGCAGAAAATAAAAGTAGATGTTTTACTGTATGTTTATCGATATTTTGGATAAGAATAGAATTAGATGGACAATTTTAATTATTTTATGAAAAAATTTGGCAATTTTTTTTATTAACCCATTAAGCGCCGATTTTTTTAGAAAAAACTTAAATTTTTAGGTGAAAATACTATTTTGAAGCATTTGAAACATTTTATAATAAGCAACATTTTTCGTTGTAACTAATAGTACTCCTAAAATGGGAGCTTCTTTTAAAAATTCCGAAACATTTGGAGGGTAAAAAGTGGGTTAAGGGCAAACACTATTGTTTTTATATATATCTTTATTATTGTTAATATTACATATCTAAAACATTAAACTATGTATATTTTACAAAATTTAGGCGTTACTTATTAAATACTAATCACATTAAGAATCCGAGTTTTGATCTGAATTAGTTGGTAGCATTGGATCCTCCAGTAGTTTAAGGACTTCTCCAGATAGTGGCTCACTATATCTATGGTTAAGAGATGCACTACGAGACAAACTTGATATTTTTGGATCAGAAAAAAATAGCAACCAATTGAAAAGATCCCTCATTGTTTCCTCACGACTAATTTTTCGGGTGTACAGTTCCCTGTAGTTCCGAAAGTCCTTATTTCTGGATTCCATGGCTTCTTCAGACAACATTCCATGCACTAATATTTTGTGTATGCTTGAAGGCATATAGAACCAAGAATATAATTCCACGAAAAGAATAAATGTTTCCTCAGCAAGTTTTTTAAAAGACTCTGCCTTAATAGCATATCCACAGGCCATGGTTGAAAAGATGATACTAAAATTTTTAATTATTTTTTCATCAACACCAGTTATCGACGATGCCAAGCCAGGTTGGCTAAAAAACGCCTAGCAGTATTGCCATCGTTTGTTGTTCCGGATATTGACTTAGGTGTGTCAACAATAATGTGCATTTCTTCCTTCAAATCATTAATGATACGTGCATTCCTTTCTTCGAAAAGTGGCCGATCGGAGCTATTAATTTTCCACTTTTTTTAAACCAGTCGGTATGAAATGTGCAATATACATTCTAAACATCGAATCCTTGCATGTAAGGTAGACAGGGCGTATTCGTATAAGTTGATGTTTGGTGTTAATGACGAAATTTTGTTGTAATTTGCTTATTGCGAAAACCATAAATGTAGGTAAAACCGTGTATATATGAATGTTACACCAATGATATTTTTCCAGGGTTCATAAAGTTTACCTGCGGTATTTTAGAAGACTCTTACAACCGATATCGTTGTAATTTCAATTTTTATTTAGAAAGACATTTGGAATAAATGTATATTCAGTGCATGAGTTTAAAATCAACGTTTGGAGCAGCTAACGTAAATACCCTCATTTTCATACTAACACCCATTACTCTGGAACCTTAGGACGGACATTTTGTACTTGATTTTTTCTTATCTGCTATGCTGCGATCTATTCCAAGTCAAATTTGATGAATTATTTAAAAAAAATTCACAAATTTTTAATTTTATTTGAACAAAACCTTAAAAAAGCTTCCTACACCAAATTGTCATTTTTTTCAAAAATTGCCGGCTTAAGTTGAGTTTAGGGGCTCATCTCCAATTTTTCTGAAATTTTCACCACAGGTAGATCTCGTCTCCCTGATCACGAAAATATATGACATTCATAGGGGAAACCCATATTTCCCGAGATATGGACCTCTGAAGTTCCGTAATTCATATGCTCATAACTTCGTTATTTATGAATCGGTGAAGGTAATATTGGTATGATTGTAAAGCGTACACATTATATTTCCACGACCATCGCAATTTTATAGCTAAAAATACCATTTTTAACATTGGAAAAAAATTCTTTTTTAAATGTACCGTTATTCCGTTCTAGCTTATTAATGCGGATTATTTTATACGGACTTAAGTACTCTCAACACTCTACTTTAAAACTGCATTAATGTTTTAAAGTTTCCTTCAACTTCATTTTTTTATTTTCTGCGCGCTAGATCGGTATTTTTTCCCACTGTGCGGTGGTCATATGCTGGTCAGGAGCATGCGCCAGCTGATTTGGACAATTTAGCTAGAGAAATGCATTCCCAATGATTGAAATCTCAGCATTCGGTGTCTCGTTCCCACAAAAGGAGACAAGGCGATATGTGCCAACTATAGAGAAACCAAGATGATGGTATCTACATCCAACCGTGGAACTTGAAAACAACAGCCTCGAGGTAGTCAAAGAATTTGTGTACTTCGGTACCGCCATAAATAAAAATAATAACATCAGTTTTAAAATGCGGAGAAGGATAGTGTTGGCCACACATTTTACTGCATTCATACTTTCTGTGGCAATTTCAATCAATATTCACAATTTTGCTCCCCTATTAGGTCAAAAGTGCATAAAAACATATGCTGATTTATATTATAGTATTATTCATTAAAAATGAGAAAAAAATAAGTTTCCTACCGAAAATATGACAGCCTTTTTCTTCAGCAGAAACTATTTTGATTTGTAATGTATTTTGTAGCATACTTAATGGACAAGTGATTATTAGCTCTGTCTGTTAACTCGATATTTGGTAACAATTGTTACCAAATGTTACTAAATGTTGTCTGTTTACACAAAAATCCAGTAAAAGAGAGTCAAGTGAGAGAGCAAGTTTGAGAGTTGAACAACAACAAAGTTGCTGGAGTTTACTGAAAGAATTTTTTTCAGTAAGATTTTGCAACTCAGTCATTTTCTGATCAGCTGTTTTCTGACCAAACACAAAAATTATTTAAAATATTTTTTTTTAATTTGCAAAGTTCAATTTGAAGTTAATTACAGAAAATGGAAGAAAATTCGTAAGTAATGCAAAGTTTCATTAAATTAGAAACTAATTCCTTTTATATTTTTAGGCAAGTTCCAGATAGAGGGCAATATATTGATGCTGGGAGCTTAAATGTTCCCGGGGTACATAACAGATCAAATTTTCTTTTATTATTCATTTTATTTTTAATATTAAATGCAATACAAATAATTGTGTTCGTCCTTTGTTTGTTGTTTTTTTGGCGCCAATCAAATGTTTTCTTGAATCAGATGTTTATTTGCTAAATCTTACTAAATGTTGTCTGTTTATTTTTTTTCAGTATTATCGCAAAAGAGAGTAAGAAAAGCTTACTCTCTGAACTAGAACTTACTGAATAAATGTTACTGGAAAAGTAACCAGACACACTTATTATTGCAAAAGCAGGGTTGTATTTGAAGTTATCTCTGTTAAAGGTGCGTTGCCTTCTAAATCGACTCGATTTGTAAATCGAGGTACAAAATCCTATCTGCTTAGATTAGTAATAAAATGAAATGAAGTGGATCTGTCAGATGTTATTTGTTTACGTATACATACACATTTTACTGTATTTATAATTTCTGTGGACACTATTCAACCAATATTTGCGTAATTCTAATAGAAATTACTTTAAATTAAGCAAAAAAGCTCAGAGCTAGAATTTGGTACCTCATTTACAAATAATATTTGTGTGATGTACATATTGAAGGGTATTTTAAGCAATTAGCATTTATGTTCTTCTTTTATATATAATAAGTCCAAAAATATTACGATAGTTAAATAGAAAATATATTTTTGTGAGTTGTGTCACTTTTGATGAAACGTTGTGCATACATTTAGAAATTAGAGTCATATGTGGATATTTATTATAACCACTTTAAATTGCATTTCAGATTGAAATGATTTGATTGTTTGTGAATGATTTTTGTTTCAACAAATCAATAGAACAAAATACATGAATATTAATTTGGGAACTTTGGCAAACATTTCAGAATCCTCAAATTATTTATCTACCAATATTCAGTTTGGCCTTCCGAAACAAAAAAAAAACAACAAAAACACATTATTAAAAATAACAACACATGTTGCTGCTTGCAACCATTGTATTCGCACCCATGTTCTCTCTATCGGTTTCCTTCCGGCTAAAGACAACAAAATTAATGTGAACATTTATTAATTGTAACAGTGCACTAAGTGAGGGTGATTACAATAATTACACTTCTATTTGAAGTAGTCAAGAGAAACAAATTACATCATTAAAAGTTTCCCATCGGGCAAGTGAACAGCGAGACTAACTTCTTTTTCTACCGAACAACAGGTAATTTTTTCCTGTCTAAAGCGTTGGCCAGTAAATTTATGATTAGCCATTTGCCGCTGTTGCCAAAATGAAGCCTAGCGAGATGCTGGTTATTTCACATCATAGGTCTTGTTTTCAATGTCAAGGACTAGATTTCATTTATCTTAATTTCTGGCCAGGGGAAGTAAAACAAACAAAGTGCAAAACAATTAATGAAGCAATAAATTTTGTGGTAGTTGGAAAATCTAACAACTAAAACAAAAGAGGAAAACAATAGCAAAATCTGAAAATGCATTCGCATTAGCATTGGACGAAAGCATACAGCAGGGTAGTTCACCCTCTAGTAAACATAAAATGTATTTTTACAATCAAATACGTTGATAATAAGGCGCCTTAAGGCGCTTTTAGACTATGCTTCTAAATCAACTCGATTTATACATCGAGATATCTAATCCTAACTGTTTAGACTAGTTTTAAACTGAAATGAAGTTGATTTGTCAGCTTCTATTTGATTACGTATTCGTCCACATTTCATGATTTCCGTGGCAATTTTTCAATCAATATTCTCAACATTTTGGGTGGAATTGGTCTCTATTAACTCAGAATTTCTAAATTATTGTAACATTTATTTTGAATGCAGTAATAATGAATATTAACTAATTTTAAAGTATGATTTAAGGAGAAATGATTATTATTTGGGACATGAAATCATCTCGTTTTAGGTGTCTCAAAAGGGTACAAATATCTTTTCTTTTGTAACTAATTGTGAAATTCGATGAGGAATAATTTTGTCTTTGTCGAATATTGAAGATTTTGATACATTTCTACAAGGTGTTTAATTAACTCAACTAAAACGACATTTACATTAGATCTTTTTACCGGGTTAACCTACTTTATGAGGATTTATTTGGCATGTATACAATTGGACCCACTGGGTTAACGAAATCCGGTACAATGTAAACGTAGGGGTTTCTTATAAATTTTAAGTAATAGGTACATATGTAACCTTTAAAATGAATATACATATGACATACTTTAAGCTTGATAAATATATTTTATTACTGTTTTAATGGAGGAAGTCAAAGTTTTCAAAACTGCCCCCCAGGGGCAAGGGTTAGCATTTTTGAACGACATGGTTTTTAGGGTGTTTATGTTCAAATATGTATGTATTTTATTCATACATATCAGAAATGCATTTATTCATTAAAAAATATATAAAAAAAATTCGAAATGTAAAAAATTTAGATCAAAATTTATTAAAACATAAAATGACTTAAAAACAAAAATTAATATGGTGAAAAATACAGTTAATTTTGTAATCTTATTAGCCCATTTGAAATTTTAAGAAATTGAAACCAAAAGTTGAAAACTCCGTTTTTTACTCGAGTTTAATGGGCATGTTCAAAGGTGCCCCACCCATGGCATTTTACGGAAATTTATAATATATATAATTTTTTTTTTTTGTAATAAATATTTATGAAAGAAATTACATTAGTTATGTTTGAAATGATTGTTGGAATGCAAAAAATTTGTTTGACGAAAGAAAACTATCACAGAATTCGTCCTGAGCCCTTACAACCAAATGAATAAAAGTTTACAATGACACTGCGAAAACATGGTCACCCATGCACAATTTTTCGGCAACTTGAAAAGCAAGGCAAAGTAGTTTACGCAGATAGAGAACAAGATTGCCATATACAAAAATTTGGTTGCGGGTCGGAAAAATTTTAAACCAAGATTTTATGAGCGCTGTTCAAAGGTGCCCCCTCTCCCCTACTATAAGAGTTTGTTGCCAATAATTTGTACAAATTATTACAAAATGTTGTTCGTTTACCCAAAAGTCCAGTAAAAGAGAGTGAATTGAGAGAGAAATTTTGACAGTTGCGTTACTGAGTATTTGCATATTCTTACAAGGAAAGAATCAGTAAGAATTTTCTTGTACCATCAGCTGAAACGAAACGAACGTATAGTTAATTTTCTTCCGTAAATTTCTGAAAAAATATAGAATTTTGCAACTCATAGTAATATTTGACGTAGAATATTTCATTATGTGAGGCTATGCACGGAAAATGTAGTTTCATGTTACTTTCATACAATACGTTGAAGTAAAGTACTAGGAAATGTTCAGTGACACACTAAAATTTGATCGAGAATATTTTTCTAAAATGACATCTAGTGAGGAAAATTGGCAAAAACTCGGAATATGTTCGGTTCTAAGCCTAAAATGAGTTTTCACATTTTTAAGATTTTTGAAGTTTAGGCTGATTTTCAAGTTTTGGCCTATTCTGAGACTTATAGTTTTTAAATGGGGTTTTAATCATTACTTGAAAAGAGTGCCGATACAAGTGTCTACCATTTGTAGCCCCTCTATCATATTTTTTCTGTACATCAATGTTTTTACCTGGAACTACTTCTATACCCCATTTGTATTATATGTATGTATTTGTATAGTTTTCTAATAGCTGTTTTTTTTTCTTGTGTGTTTAATTGTACCGCTATGGACATTTCCGATGGTACGATAAGTTTTTGTTTTTTTATTCTATGATTGGTCACGTTATATGAAAATATTTTTTTCTCTGATGATTTGACATTAAATTAGTTGCTTATGTCTCCAACACGATTAGATTTCTGTATTACTTCGATTTCTGATATTTTTATCAATGGCCTTAGTTAAGATTAATTAAAAATAAGTTATAGTCCGATAAATTTTCGAAATTTGGTTCTTGATAGAGCTTTACATTTTCGGTATTGTTAAGTTTTTAAATAATAAAATAAATTTTCATTATTCTGTTTTCTCAGACAAAAGTAAATTGTATAATTTTAAAATCCTAATTTTACACATACATACATAAATAATAAGTTGCTATGAACCTTGCTAGAGAGCACTGCAACTTCTATGTTTCTCCGAGTTTTCTTTTCTTCTCCTATATAAAGACAGAAAAAAGAAAACACCAAACCAATGCCTAATACAAAAAAAATGTTTACAACTCTCTGTGTATTGTTCCTTCTCCGTCTTTTCAGAGCCGCTTGTTAGAAGATGCATCCCTTCTATGCAATTCATGGTCAGCACGTCAAAATGTAAGTGATGTCGGCAGACAAAAAAATACTTTTCTTTCTTTCTCCTCCTTTCTCCTTTTGGTCCATCACTACATTCAAATATAAATATTAACTCACATACACCATCAGGCGTAATGTGAAGGCATGTCAGTTGATAGGTGAATGCGTGTGTGTGGGTTTGAAAATAAAATGTCGATAAAAAAACTTAAGATGTTATTTTTATTTGTTTTAGTTCTTTTTTGTCTCAGCAACAAAAGTTTTAATAAAATATTTATGATTTGTTAGTCCAAACGCTCTCACACACATATCCGTATAAATTTGCGCTCAAAAAATGTAATAAAATGTGAAATTTCAAGCATTTGTCGAATGAGCGCTTTAAAAAAATTACACTTTAATACACTCACATATTTGAATGTTTCTATATACTTACACATATATATAGGTATACATGAGAGCATGTAAACGGAAATAAGTTCTATATACTAATAAATATATGTACATAAATATACACACATGTGAATTGTGAATACGTACACGTACGTACGTACATATGGCCAAATAAATGAATGTTTTGATGAAAACGAATATAACAAATCTTTTTTATGTTGGTTTTTATTATTGTTTACACTCGCAATAAGGGAATTATCATATTTGATTATGCCGATGCTTAAACAAACATTGAACGAAAGTAAAAGTGCGAATAATATGTCTCCAGGAAAGGAGAACAGAAAATATGTTCCTAATCAAATTTTAACACGAAGTCGATTCATTTCAAAGAAATTTTTAACAATATATATATATATATACATATATATCATATTTTCCTGGTGGCACATGAAAACACAGAGCGTGAAAAATAATATTGAAAATAAAGCAAACTATCCGACAAATCGGGTTATATAATTAGTATTCAAACTTTTGTATTTGCTGTTTTTATTCAGACCTCAACATTTAATATTGAAGTATACGAAGTGTAGTATTCTACCAAGTGTAGGAAATATGATTTGGAATCGGTTTTACTTACATACAAACCTGTATAAGCTTATTTACGAATATGCGAAAATTTTTTCATGAACATCAGCGATACGCCAATTAAATATAAGAGATGTGTATCGGCATTTTGAAAGTTTACGACGGGATATAGACCAAAACTCGAAAATCAGCCTAAAGGTCAAAAATCTTAGAAATATGAAAAGTCATTTTGGGGATAAAGACAAAATTATTTTACATCGATTTTTTTTTTTTTTTTTTTTGTATATTCGATATTTTCGATATAGAAAAATTTCCATTTTAATCCAATTTAATGGTTAATTGAAACCAACAATTATAATCTAATATTTTGGATGAATTTTCGAAGACTTTACTTCGCGTAAAAGAAAACCCGTTTAATTGGAAATCCGCATAAGAGAAAATTTTTTTGTTGCAAAAACAAAAATATATATAAAAGAAGCCCTGTTTAAGAGAAAAACATAATTTTTTCAATTAATTTAAAATTTTTATGTGCAACACCTAAAATTATGTTGCAACTAGTTTCGCTTATCCGAAGTCCCTTTAATTGAAAATTCTGCATAAGTGAAAAAACAGTTAATGATTGTAATTATAATTATTGGAAGAGATTGATTCGGTTTATGCGAAAACCTCACGCGCACCATTCTGGTTAATATTGCTATTTGTATTTATTACAATATTTAAAGTCAGAGAATAATTGGATAATTGAGATATGTTTCATTTAAACAAAGGTCAATAAAAGTGGTATTGAAATACCGGGAATAAATCCAGTTTTATTTTTTAATTTGGACATAGCTTCTGCCTCCATGTTATCCCATTCACCCATTTCGGGTTGGGTTTGGAATCCGCATATTTTACTCAACCTATAGTTATGTTTTATGATTTAAAAATAAAACACATTAAAATATATTTATTAAATATTAAATTATTAGTTTATTTATTATTAAATTCGGTTGAAGACTTTCTGTTCAACCGACTATTAATTTTTTTTTTTTTTTTTTTTTGGTTTTAGAAAGTTGAAACTTGGCCAATTTCCAGATAACGCCACAACAAGCTCCGACTATTAATTATGTGACATTTGTATATTACGTCTAAATGAGAACTGAACTCTTCAATTAGAAATCGACTTCTTATAATCTAATTTTAAAATGTTAGTATAACAATTATAACAAATTAACATTAAGAGAGATTTTATATCATACGAGAAAGAGAGTAACACAAAGAGAGTGATAATTAATAATTGAAAATAAGAGAAAGTAAGAGAGAGTTTATGAATTTGGTAATCACTTAAAAAGATAGATTGGAGTTTTAGAAATAAGTGTAAGGTGGAGGTATGCAAATATAACTCTATGTACCAAAAATCATTTATATGCTCGCAAATATATTTTTTTCAAATTTCTGAAAAACTTTAAACAAATATTGAAAATTCCCATTTATAGAATTTATATTATAAAGACTCGAATACTATATGTGCATAGATTCAAGTTTAAATATATAATAGAAACCATACGTACCGAAATGGCTGTAATTTGTCTTTTGGATTATTGTTGAGTAAAAGTATTTCACAAAATAAATGCTCAATATAGTTAAACCTTTTGAGATAGTTTCTAGTTTTCTAGTTTCTGCTCGTTTCTAGATATTTTAAATGCATTTGCCCAGCACCTAGAAGGCTTGCTTATTATCCTTGACTAAAGGCTTCATTTCAATTCAATTCACACTCGAAGTACTACATTCCGAAGTACTAATTTAGGTTTTGTAAAAATAGTATAACGTGCAAAAAATAGGAACAATTCGGGTTCCATAGGCTTTGTATGAAATTTACAACTTATCAAATGTTCAGGTTTTGTGTAGGAAGTACAGGAATGGGTAGACTGATAGAATTCATTTGCAGACTCGATCAAAGAATAAAAAAATCAAATAGCCTATACATTTTATGCGAAATAAACAATGAGGTATGAGGTATCAGAAGGATTAGATTTAGAGGCATGATGTCGGAGGTTGGAAGCTCTAAGTTTTGTAAAAATCAATAATCAGAAATTTGAAAATATCTACTATATCCGCCTTAAACGCATGCTGACATTTTGAAGCCTAATATTTTATATTATATTACTATATTTTATGATACTATCAATTCGCTCCTCAAATGTTCGATGTCGATTTCTATGACCTTTTCTATGGTTATTCATGGGAGTTAGAAATATTTATACTATTTCCGATTTTGTCAATTATTAACCAAAATTACTGAGAATTTTACTATATTTTTTATGCTAGAAAGCGGTAAAAGTTGAAAATATTCGTGCACGTTCTGAAACAAAGTTTTCATTTGCTACTTATGTTTTTTAATTCATTCTATTATATTTAAATGTTCCAAATTACCCCCTGTTTCTATTAAATATTTTAGCCGATACTTGAAATTGCATGTCATATTTATGTTACTTCTGTGTTGGTGTGTAGTATTACAGATTTGTATTTCTTATCTTATCAACATATTTACACCTCCATCCTTTGCAGGGTGATATATTTGCCGGTATAAACGATGGCATACTTAGCAGAGAAGCCTTATCCGCGATAGATATAGGAAAACACCAAGCATCACATGTACATCCCTCACAAATGACCTCCCAAATGAAACATGACGTTATGTATCATCACCACAGTATGGGAGCGCCTCCACAACGACCACTGCAGGTAAGTTGGTATCACTGCCTCGGTCTGAGGACAAATCAGTAACAATCATGATAAACCGACATGTAAATGTTGTATCTTACTATTTACGTGCGTACGTACAAAACGTAAATATATGTATGTGTATGCGTATGCGTAAAAGTTTTTACATCTACCCAAGAACCATCCAGCCATTTTTTTAAGTTAGTGAAAAACTCAAGTGGGGCAATGTGTCTGTCTGCCATTTATAAAAGTCATTTTTTATTTATTACAACTCTGTCTGCAATGTGGGATAAATTAGGTGTGTATGTAGAAGTGTTCATTCGTACGTAGGAATATATGAAATACGCAACACTTGTCATATGGTATGCAGCAACCCGTTTAGTTTGCGAACAGAGAAAGAGAGAAATATTCACAATGGCTTCCTTGTATGTGAGAGAGAATTCTTAAGTCATTCGGAATGTAACTCATCAAAAACGTTATCAAGTAAATAAAAAATAAATTTGTGAATGTTAACGCTATCCTGCGAATTTATTATTTTATAGGACTACCTTGAGATATGTTCCTGTGTTGATATCTGAAATATATATTCTTCTCGCCCACTTAATAATTCGAATTATTTCAAATTTTTCTATTTGTATGTTCAGTTTTGAAGTAAAACAAATTAATTTGTCTTGGATCGCAATTGTTATAATTCGAATTACAAATAGAATTCAAATTATTCTATTTGTAATTCGAAATATATAGTATGAAATAGAATAGAATGGTAATTATAACTCAAAATATATATTAAAAAATATTGACGAGTTTCGAATTACAAACGAAATAATTTGATTTTCAAATGAAATGTTTGAAATTAGAATAACTTGAAATGCAATTTGAATAATGTGTTCAAAATTGAATAAATAGTATTACCACTCTGGAAGGACGTAGATGTTTTGTCTACTTCTGGAATAGTAAACATTTCAAAGACTTTGTCCAAACTTTGCTGATCGTAATATAATTACCAATGGTGAGTCAAGTTAGAAGATGAAGCCTTTCTACAAAGGATACCAATGAAACATTGTAATATTTTTACTAAATCTGAATTATGACGGCCTTAAAAATACTCACACACAATATCAGGGAAAATAGTTTTTATCAAACTTAACCAAGGATCAGAGATGAAGAGCAAAATTTAAAAATTTTTCAGCCGACACAAATGATTTTGAAAAGGCAAGCGTGATGTTTGATGCAGATATAGACAGGGATTGTGATATATACAGTGAATCACATTAAAAAGTATCCAATTTTTTATTTTTATAATAAAAGTGCCATAAGTGTACGTTAATTAATTGATTCAATTTTATTATTTTTTATATATGAACATAAAAATCTTAACTTAAAACTCATGCAATAAATAAAACGATATGTATGTGAATTCAATATAAAAAATAATGATTTTTAAACAATACTGTAATGGCCTCTTCAGTGGTAAGAATTGTGTGCTTAGGGTTAACGTCTTAATTCGCCCTGCGCGATACCTGCGCGGTATCGCCCTGCACGATACCTTAAAAATAACAGATTTCCAAAATGCAAAATCCTTTTTTTCGTGTTCCTGAATATATATATATATATATAATTTTTTTTTTGACGGCAGATCGAGTTAGGATGTTCATGTTCACATATAAAAAAATAAGAAATAAACTGCTCCAATTGTATTTTCCGGTTTTTGAGGTTTATGAATGGCTTTTTTAACTGGTGCCGAACGTGAAATAAAATGTTCCTAACAGAGCACGTATTTTGCCAATAACATGGTCTGTTCCCGGAATCTACTAATTTTTTTTCTATTTTGTTCGATAACATAAAGAACAAATTATTGTCGTAGTAAAAATAAGTAGATTTTTGCACTACGGGAACAGACCAATAGTCTTTCAAAATTATTAGTTTTATATTTTCAATAAAAGGGCATTTGACCAAAACTATTACTCGACGTTAAACTCAAAAATAATTCTTATTCTCAATTATTGCTTGGAATCAAACATGTGAACATGACTATGCAAAAATGTTTATGATGTCACAGCGACAAGGGATGTTAAACCATATTTTTCACTAGTTTCCGATTCGATTTTTTGTTATTTCATTTGTAAGAATACCGTTAGGCATCACCATCAGTGGCAGTGTGTCGAATCACTCAACATAATTTCGAGGCGACACCTTGCATAATGCCGTTCAAGTGGCAGTGGTGGGCTGAGGTCTCGGAGCGTTTGTGTGTAAGTGCGTGTAAACACTAACACACTCCTTATCTGAAATGATGGGGTTTCCACGGTTCATTGTCTCTAGAAAACAGGTTGTGCAAGTTGATTACAATCAACTAGCAAACCAATAACTTAAGGGCTAATGCGACGAATACCCCTTGATTCGCTTAACATTTCTATCGGAGAACAACAATGGCTAGCCACTTGCCGCTTTAATTCACAATCACCCACACACCTACAGCGGAATAAAACACGGCAAGTACAAGTTGATACTCATGTAACGACGACAATACAATTAACGACACGATTCCTGGTGTACTTACCTGACGAACGACCGTCACGTGTCCATTTCCCAGGAGGAAAACCACCGTGTTAGGCAATGCATGTGAATGTATACATCTTTCAATTGAATGTGTGCGTGTGTGTGTGTGTGAAACCGTTTCCTCTACTTTAATTGTATTAAAAAATAAAAGGCGAAAGCCAAACGAAACTCATTCTCGTTATTAGCCAAACTGTCAAAAATTCAATTAAAATAATAATAAAAATCAACCAGATCCGAATGTGAAGCCACTTCACAGGGGATGAGTCTGCTGGTGGTAGATTTGCTTGGATGGTGGCGGTTGGCATTATGCTACAATTACCAACAACGAAAACAACAACAGCGATAATTAGACAAACATTACAACAACAACAATTTACATCAACTCCGAAAAACAAATTCAAATTATAATTACAATAATGAAAGAGTTAAGATGATGTTGATGGAAGGAAGCACTGTATAGGATAAGACTTACCTTCGCCATTCTCCTTCTGCCACCGGTTTGTGATCTATACATTACTGTTCCACAATTCCATTAGCTGTGATTATAGAAATTATGATTTGTAGTCGTAAAAATATGTTACATTATATTGTATGCTTGACGTTCGTTCGACCAACAAGCATAGAGGTGGGGTAACTGGTATCTATCTGTCTGTCTGTATGATGAGACGACAATTGCCTGTCTGTCCGACTCCGTTTCGTTAAAGCTTCGTTCACCCTTAAAAAAATAAATGTGTAATTCAATTTAAATTATACTCATATGCTTCCGGCTAGGAAGTTAACATTCGTCCTCGTCCTCATCATCGTTGTCATGTTCGTGGTTGTGTGGCCGTCGCCTATGAATTAGATACGGATATTTTCAACCATATGGTTTAATTTCCCTTAAACTATTTTCCTACGGCTACCAAAAGGGATATACATATGTACATACAAACATACTTACATTCGATGTTTATTTGTGTGTCGTGTAAACCGCAAGTGGTTTATCGAATGGAAATTCATTTAGTACACCTGTTTGTTTTTATTTTTTTAGTTCTTAATACAATCAAATGATTTTTACTCCTTTCATTTCATGGCAAAAAAAAAAAGAAATTGCTTATGAAATATGATGTGGTTTTCAGTGTTTAAAACTATTCCAATATAGAAGAATCCGAAGGTGCTTATACACTACTAAATTTTCCCTAAAATCTAATTTTTTTGGTATTGTATTGCCAAGTTAATAAAAACGCATAACATAGGTGTCCGTTCGATGATTAAACTATAATTGTGAAAACACATACACCATTTATATATATATATATATATATAGCAAAGTTAATCTGTCAGACTTAATATCCTGCATCGATTTCGATACATAAACGCTGCTCTTAGTATTCATATTATAGACCATAGTTAATTATATAGGCGTTTTATCACATCTACACGGATTTGAAACAAATTTACTGAATTTAGTTCTATGTTCAAAATCTTTGACATGAAATCGGACGAAAGTATATCACGCTTTATTCTTAACTTAATTTGGTCCTTTTAAATTGAATGGAAATTTGGAAAATTACATGTCCAACGGAAGGATTTGATTCATATCGTGAGTCAGAAGTATCCAACTGTTTTTTTTTTCATTATAAAAATGGCATAAATTCGAGTTAATTAATGAATAAAATTGTATTCTTTTTTATATGTGGACATGAACATCCTAACATAAATTTAATGAAATAAAATAAAAAATATTTATATAAATTAAATATAAAAAATAATTATAATTATTATTACACATAAACAATTTTAGCCTCACAGTGGAAAGTATCCATTATTATTTACAATATATAATAACGGTTTAAAGTCAATCTTCTGATGGAATATCCAGTTTAATATTGCATCAGATTTTTTGCACTTTACGCATGAGTTTTCTTATTCCGATAGCTATCGTGAGAATTTGAGACCATCATGCTGAACCAGGAAATCTCTAGGGAAAATATCGGAAATACTCAATATTACCCTATCTGCTGTCCAAAAAATTCTATTGAGACACAAGACCGAGAATCGAATTTGCAATAAGCCAAAAATCAATAAGCCTGAAATTGCAGAGAAATATCAGGAAATGAAATGTAACCCAAAAAACAATTCGAAGAATTTTGCGTAAGCATGGTCTTCATGGTGGAGTTGCACTGAAAAGACTATTCAAAAAACCCCCAAAAAAGCTGAAAATCCGATTGGAGTTCGTTCTGGAACACGAAAAAATGCTGTTGCATTTTTGGAAATCTGTTATTTTTGCTGATGAAAGAAAATTTATTTTTTTTGGCTCGGATGGACTTAGTATGGTATGAAACAGGGCGAATAAAACCGTGGTCCCAAAGCACACAATTCCGGCCGCAAATCACAGAAGTGGTTCTGTATGAGCGCGGCTGGAGTAGGAAATTTTGGTTATATTGAAGGAATTATGGATAAAAATTATTATGTAAACATTCTAAAAGATAATTGAGATTGGAGACAACATTTCAATTTTATCAAGATAATGACGAAAAAAACACAAGCCCCAGATCGTTCGAGAATTGATGATTTTTAATTGTCCAAAAGTGATTCAAGCGCCACTTCCGTCCCCTCAGTTTATTTGAATCCTCTAGAGAACTTATGGAGTATTTTGGAGAAATATATTCGAAGACATAACATCCCAAGCTACCAAGTCTGAAAAATGCTTTACAAGTATAATGGGGGAAATTTCAGACATCTTATAAGGAAAACTTGGTAAAATCTATGACGGCAAGGTTAAAAGCTGTAAAATATAACAAGGGATACCAAACTAAATATTAACGATACCAAAAACCCGTTTGTTAAAAAAAAAAACTTTTTTCTTGGAGTTGCACTGTTTAACACATGCAAAAGCAATCGGCTGTTTTTTTGCAGTTAATATGTGTATTTCAACCATTTATCCTATTCTGATAATAGCATGACATAACCTATCAAAAATTATCTAATCCAAACTTAGTAAGAAATATCCAATACAACACTACAAAAAAGACAATGTCCTTCAAAAACCTTCTCCGACTTGTTATTTATGTACAGATTTATGACCATTGTATGACAATTTGAGAACAAATTAATGAAATTACGGCTGTCAGAATATGTTATGATACATCTCAAACGTCACATTACCACGAAAGGCCACATACCGAAGAAAAAAATACAGAAAAATATGGTCAGTGAAATTTGTCAATGTTGCTATCAACGAAAAAGAGGCAAAAACAAAATAAAATACGCTGAAATACCATTCTTACAGTAAGTGGACATAAAACATATGGAGAAATGTGAGACAAAAAAAAACTCACATATACACAACATATCACTCAAACTCGTACATACAAGTACTTGCTGTGGGAGTTTCCTTGGGCATCTAGTAAAAAAATATTTATGTATATGTGTGTTTATGGTGTTGGTATTTTTTGTTAAACACTACCCACATGTATATACCGGTTTATTTATTTGCTTTCTGACCACAAATTGTCCACGATTTATAAGGAGTATAAATTAAACAAAAATTTCATGGTTCTTTATTATATTAAAATGTCTTATTTAGATGGAGATTAATAATTCGGATATTGTTATCATTTTCTCGGATTTGTTTATAAAATAAATTAAAATCTTTTTTATTATGTAAAGAAAAAAGGGATAAAGAATTCGTATGTTCCCGCTCTTAAAAGTGGTGCAACTTAAAAAAAAAAAAATATATATATATATATATATATAAATTCTAAAAGACTTCTTGAACTTATCGGTTGAAAAATTATTATACGATATTGGGATACGTATGTCCCCAATCCCAAATTATCTTTAGAGAGAAACCCATTCGGATTCCAGGACGACACTTGGATAATTGTGAACCTAAACACCTAAAATACATCATAGTTGTATTCCAAATTGTTATATTATAGCAAAATCTTTAAAAAAATAAGTAAAAACTTCTTTAAATTCGATAATCCATACTCGATATACCCTCACCTTAAGGACATTCGAAATACCTAAAATTAATGGAGCCTTTTATATGAGGCTTGTGTCATTATAAATTTTTGCCTGGAGAAAACTAAATGCCAAACTACAGACACTTACTTACATAGCTGGTTTCGGGCAGAACATTTGTTCGTTAAAAAAGATTTCCAGACGCGTCGATCTTGGGCGCAACTCTTCCAATTTGAAAGACAATGTTTCGAAATGTTCTCTTCCACCTGATCTTTCCATGTAAGCCATCAGTGGCCAAATAAAAATGAAATAAATCGACATTTGGTTCTCAATTTTTCTAGTCACTATATAGCAGAGATATTCCTTCGGAAAACATTGACGTATATGACATACCTACCTATCCGAAACCATAACTTTTTTAAAAGTCATTTTCATAAAAAATCGAGTTTATTATTTTATCGGACTATTGAGGAACAGTCAGAAATTTAAATAAATGTCTACCAATCTTCGCCGGAAAAACGCAAACCTCAAATTTAGAATTTTAGTGAAAACGTTGTTTTATAAATTCCGTTTTATAATGCTATAATTTTTATAGTAGGTTTGGCTTAAATGTTTTACATCAGATTGGGTTGTAAATACTGAAGGGTCTCTCAATACCGACTCCTATGTTCGTAAATGTTTTCCATAAAATGGTCCACTCTGGCTGAAGAGAATATATATGATTAGATTTTGAGTTCGTTCCTTATAAAAAATGCAAATTATACAGTTCCGTATTGTGATTTGCGATCAAATATCCGGCATTAGTACATTAAAGTACACAGTTCCCATAAGTTAGGACTTTGAGTCTAAAAAGGATTTGGTGTCAAAAGTGAACTTATTGTAGAAAAAGAGTCCAGTTTAACATCAAATCAACGTCCACTCATTGATATTTTGTAGGTTTTAGGTGCATTTTTAATTTAAATTCTAGTGGAAAGATTATTGCAATTTAATTGTCATTTCAAAATACTACTTAATCACAAAAAAAAAGATATTAAACACATTTTGTATAGTAAATTCCTAATAATTTAAAGTTGTTCAAACCCCTTTTTGTTATAATTTAAAATCGTATCAACTATATATTATTGCAATTTAATTGTCATTTCAAAATACTACTTAATCACAAAAAAAAGATATTAAACACATTTTGTATAATAAATTCCTAATAATTTAAAGTTATTCAAACCCCTTTTTGTTATAATTTAAAATCGTATCAACTACTTCACTTACATTGACAGGTGTATCTGTCATGTGTCAAATTCAAATTGAATGATACATAGATAGATAAGTGCATCATCCGGACCCATAACAAAGGGACTAAACACTTAATGCACTTATCGTCCTATTCATCGATTTGAAAATACAAATGTAAATATTGCCCGGCAAATGCTTCTTAGCTTTCAAAGCATGGCGTCCAAAGCGAATTAAAGTTATACAAGCAGCTTACATTTATTGATAAATCTGATGATGACGCTACCCCATAGTCACTTTCCATTAAATTTACTTACTCACTCATGCACGTATTCACCCACGAAACGAAAACTTTGACATCTCAAAAAGTATTTAAACCTTTTTAAGAACATCTTAATGTCCAACAGATAGTCCGTCTGTCTGTCTGACAGACACAGAAACACATCACAGCCCGTCAAAGGTAACAGCAACCTGTCATGGTAAAGGGGCGGCGAATGGTAGATACACTGCAACAAAAAATAAACAAAAAAATGCAAAAAGCGAAACAAGGCATTAAGTACTTGTTGTACTCGCTTTGCTCCATAGTCCCGGCCGGTGCTAACAAGGATGAGGCAAAAACAGCACGTTAAGTACTTGCCGGGCTCACCCACTCAACAGTGGTAAGCTTTAATGTTTTCAATAAGGTTGTTACGAGTATTTGAGCATTGTATTGTATTTGCCGACACCGAAATGCACATCAAATTGATCGTATTAATGGCAATAACTAGTTTATCCCGCCCATCTTATCAACTCGGGGAGGATTATACGCAGATTTCCATTAACCGAAAATAAAAACAGCAGAAAGCATGAATCAAAAAGGACACACAAAAAACACAAACAGACTCACAACAACAAAGCAGGGGTAAATAGTAAAAACAACAGCAACAACAACCGAATAAAATAGAATTAGAAATGAATAAAAAGGGTCCAGAACAGACAAATGAGGAATTGATATGGGTTAGCTAACACATCAAACAAGTGTTGCAAAACAATGGATGGACGCACAGACAGACAGACAAGAGACAGAAAGTCTAATAGAAAAAAGGGAGTGTGCAAGGGGTGGAGTGTTGTCATTGCTGCTGTTGTTGCTATTGTCTATGATGTTGTTGTACAAGCACATTAATGCAATTCCAATATTGCCACACGTTGAAACATTATTTTTCGATTTAGCAGCTACAAGCCATAGAGTTGTTTGCGATTGTTTGCTACTTGAAATGAATAACCAAAACAAAAAACAACATCAACTAATAAATCCCAATATAAAAGTTGGTACCAAATGTACAATATGTTCGAATGTAAAAAAAAGATAAATAGATAACTATTTCTACATATGGTGCACAGTGTTTTAGAAGGGATAAACTCAATACACATTTTTGGGGTATTCCTATTTAGTTTTTAAGTACAATGTAACAATTGCAGGACACTTTATTTTAGTAACAATAATCTGCTAAATTTACAATCGTTAAAAATATTAAATGTTGTGAAAGCTAAATGCAGTTTGAAGGAGAAATCAGTGTAGTAATCTAACAAAATGATAATTCTTCTTACTTACTTAGCTTGCTTAAAAATATTACCGCGTCGGGTAATTGTAGCGTCTTGTAGAGTGTGCTTTTGGTCTGGCGAGAGGTGGTGTCATTTCTGTTCACATTTGCATCTCGTATGACCTTTTCCAGCAGGATGTTAAACAGGTCACACGTCTGAATCCTCGTTCGGAATAGAAGAGTTCCGAGAGGTCATTTCCGACTTTAACTGCTAAATAACCGTATTAATTTTGCAGGAATGTTAAACGCAGACCTGACTTTAAACACCTCTAAACGGATGGGACTGTCGAATACGGCTTTATAGTCGACGAATAGGTGGTATGTGTCGGTTTCTTTGGTGGATTTGCCAGGCCTTAAGCCGCATTTGGATGGTCCAATAATGTCATTGGACATTGGCTTCAGTCGTTCACACAGTACGCTGGAAGCACATTACATGCGATGGGAAGGAGACTTATTCCATATGTTTATTCATAGCTTCCATTCAAAGTACTCGCGTAATTTTCGTTATTTTCAGAGCCCCAGCCCAATTTTCAATCTGAGTGTCTGTAGTTTGGTATTGTATTTTTTTTAAAGAGTTTGTCTAACTGAACTTAACGATGTATTTAATTGTTTTTTTTTTTCGAATAATTCAATTTTAAATATGTAGCTGTTTTAGGCATAACGTGGGGCTAAATTTTTAGGACTACAATTGTGGATCTTTGGGTTTTTAATTGTCTATGTGTCGTTCTGGAATCTGCATGGGGTTCTTTTAACACGTTTATAAGTTAGTAGTTCAAAATATTGGTTACAATTGTAAATAACTTCAGTAGTGTTGGCGGTTTATTTGGGATACCATTTGTATTTTGTTTTTGCAAAATAGTCAGGGAAGACTATAGTTTCGGATCACGCCACTGATCCTCATCAGTTCCCTTAGTTTTTTTGTTGGGATATTCTCCCCAGAAGCTATTGCTTCTATACAAAAAAAAAACTTTTAAATAACAATGATATTAACTTACTTTTCTTGAAAACAAAATGATAAAATCATTCAATATTCTTATGGGAAATGAGTACGATTTTTGATGTGGTACCATTACAGCAAGTGATAATGTCATCTCAAAATTTTGAAAACTAAAATTAATTTATCTGAATAAATAAAAACCTTGATCTGTCATATCTTAAGATAATTTGCGCTCGAGGACATAATTAACATAATTTCCTATAATAATTTTTCAATCGAGAAGTTTAACCGTCTCCTAGATAAAACTCTTTAAAAAATGGAATGTCTAAGAGAGATCCGCGACATCATCCATTTTTGGCTTTAATAAATAGCATACAATGTGATTCTCAGACCAATGGATGGATGGACGGTGAAAAATTGGCCAAGCCATCTTGGAGAAGTATTTATACGAAGATTGTCCATATGCTGCATTTTGAGTTTGCTCGAATGTAAAATATTTGCACAACCTTTTCAGGATTATAAAGTAGGGCATTGCAAGCATCGAAATCTATTCTTAAGATTTCCAATAGTGCTTTCAATAATGTTTCTTGTAGAGGTGTGCCCTTTATTATATCGATGTTGACAATATCCATACTCCACTTGTCATCAAAAATGGTTCTAAAGCGTAGCCACTGTTCGTGTAAGGTTCATATGCCAAATAAAAATACCATGGCTTGATCCTGGTCTGCAGGTCGAATTATCATTTTATAGCCACACACCTAACAGAAAAAGAAAAATTAGTTTTAGGATCTTATATTTAAAACATTTTTCACTATCCTCTGAAAACCACTAACAACTAGAAATCGTAAGGTAGCTGCTAACTGCATCCTTTCGTGAATGGAACACTTATGTATGAAAGGACCATTTTTTTTTAAATATCCATAAAAGTTTCTTTATATATCCTGAAAAGAGATACAAAGCTATACAAAATAATGGGATCCTTGGAGATAATGATCGCAAATACTTACACAGATTCGGCATATATCCATTGGGTCCGACCCGTACTTCGTTTAACACGTTTCGGTATTATTAGTCTTATTCTTGTAGAAACCAGGGTAATTAACAAGCCAAGGAGCATTTTTTCATAATTTTGTTGTTAAACAAATAGCTAATCCACAACACAATTTATAATTTTGTAAGATAAGTTGCTTGAAAATGTTCTTTAAAATCATAAAATTGTCCAAATGTGCTTTAAAAAGACGGTATAAATTAAAATTGAATAGAATATTGAAAAATATTAATATTTTCGTTTTGACGTCTTATAGGCTTCAAAATATGATTTGATAGTTATTGAACACACTTCGTAACATAGCCTACTAAATAAGGTCTAACGGGAGGCGAATTCGAAGTCTTCATTGACTGTCAAATATATTGTTTGAAGAATAAATAATATATATATATATATATATTTGAGGAACAATTATTATTAATAAGAATAAAACATATTCAAATTTGTTGACGTAGTGTACATTTCAAAATATTTGCTCAAGTGATTCCAAATAATAATGAGGACATTTTCTTTGTAATAATGAATTTTGTACTGATTATTTTTGAAAGTACAAGTATAAAACTATGAGTTTTTTGGTTTGAAAATAAAATATTTGAATTTGAAAATAAAATAATTCTAAATCACTGTGCATTCTAAAACACCTTAGCGGTGGCAATATGTCTATGGGTAAACTCACTCACACACACACACATGTTGAAAACCAGACGAAAGTGAACTTGTAGAGCCAAAGTCGTTTTTTATGGCAACTATGCTATACAATTTGTTAGACAATCCCTAAGGAATTCCCAGGCAATACCAATAAATGAAAGCAAAAAGGGACGATAATAACCCAACATCCGTATCCGCATCAGTAAAGCAAGTGAAAATCCACCCAACGAATTAACAATCATGTTCGAGTGTAGCAAGTGCTTGTCTGCTATTGCTGCGCCTGCAGCATCATTGCAAACTACGGATTTTGTTGTTGCTGCTGCCGTTGTTCGACTCGTAAAACACCACTTTACCCGCTGTAATAAAAATAAATCATAATATTGTGTGCCCTTCTTTAACCCACCTTGGTGGGTTTGACTGTCGCTACCACCATCATCGCAATGCCGCAGCAAAGAGCAAGGTTATAACCCCGGCTAATGTGTTTAATGCATCTTTCCGTAATACCTTTTGGTTCCCCTCGACAGACGGACGGACGAAAGCGACGAACGGAGAATAAAAGTGAATGTGTGTGTTTGTGTGTAACCTGTTCCTTGTTAGCTTGATACGCATGTTTGGCATCCGTAACTCATCCCAGCTCATTTTTCTTCCATTACACTTGTTGTCCCATGATGCCTCTGCCCTTCCCCCCACCTCATCGGTCAAAGATACTGTTCTTTTATTGCCCTTGCGACGTGAGATGCTGCCAAAGTAGTGTCGACGTTTTTCCTAGTCGGTTGGTTGTCTGCCGCAGGTTGTTGCCTTATGATGTTACCAGTTGTTGCGATAAAAACCGAAGGTATATTGGTGGGAAGCATGTAGTCACGATGGTTGGTATATGTTTCCCAAAAGTGTACCTAAGTTCTATTTTCGGCATTTGGATGAAAATAAGTTTAAATGAAGTGTACGGGGACCACAATATGTGAATAAAATTATGGCGTTAAATTCAAGAGGGTGATTTTTTCTATCGTTTTTTTTTTGTGTTGTATTTGCGTGCGTTAACTACCCTGACAATATGTTAACCCAGAAACTTATTATAGCACTACCAGTCGATTTGCCTGTCTGCATGTCCGTCCGCCCTGTTATGGGTGAGTGACTACAAGTGGACTGAAAAGTGCAAAATACTGTTTAAAGCTTTGATTTTGCTGTCTATTTCCACTTGTCTTTAATTGATAAAAGACAGAAAAAAGAACACAGGGAAAACGAAAGTATTTTGTAATGACATGCCGTGCCGTTTTACTAGGGAGTGGAAAAAAATCTTTGTTAATTTGCATAATAAATTTGGACGGGGGGTAAATTGTTTCGGTGAAAGATTTGAACATATTTTATGATTTACATTTCAATTTGTGTGAAATACGCCATTTCAACATTTGGCATATCTGTGACAAATGTGGTATACAATATCCTGGGAAAGACCGCATATCATCCGCAAGACCCTACCATATTCAAAAAAAAAAAAACTTTACTCCTTTTAAAGATGTAGTCTATATGGCGGATAAAATCGAAACTCTCCTGAAATAGTACTTCAAAGTATTTCAGTTTATCAGAGACCAAAACCTGTTCCGAACCTATCTTCAGAACCGGGTGAAACCTCCTAAAATTAGAATAAACAAGACGACCACCAGGGGGAGGTGCCGGAATGTCGCACGAAAAAATATTGTATTGTATAAGGAAATACAATAAGGAAATAAGCGACCATTCTACAAGTAAAATTCCATCATACCTGACTGAATCGAAAGCCTTGGAAATATCTAACGTCACAGCTATAGTTCCGTACTTCCTATCCAACGAAGCTAGCAAAAACCGTTAAGGCATGGAGCGTAGAAAGATTTTCCTATCCTCAACAGTTCTGCTAATCCTGGATATAATAAAGGATTCAAAACACTCTCCAAAAGGCGAGAAGAGAAATAGGCCTGTAGCTATCACACTGAGAGGGATCGGAACCATCGCTTCGGTATGCGAACTAACAGCGCCTCTTTCCAAGCCCTAAATTCAGATAATGATTTAAAGGAAGGTCAAAACTACGTCACCACACGATTTTCGCGATGACTGGCGTGAAAGCACAAAACCAAAGGACCTGTAATCAACAAATCCACTTTTTTCCAAAAGAGAGACTTTGTCCACAGAGGAGACATTTGTAGAAAATGAACTGGTAAACGACAGACACAGCTAACTTGGCGGAAAACAGATCGTCACATAAATCTCCCCCGTTTCCAAGCGCTCCCTGCACTGTTCCGTTAAAATCTCAGACTTACGCTGATCACAACTAACCCTAGTACCATCTAAGTTAGCAAGAGGACTGACAGGATCGCGTGAAGCTAGACCTGCCAACCATTTATCCTTGTCAAACGTCTTCGAATTTACCGGGAGCCCCTCAAGATAATTTATGCACCGCTCATTCTCAAACCATCGAATACTGGCCTCAATAATACGGCAATGTTTGCGAATATCTGCGTTGAGGACAGGATGTCCCACTACTTTATTTTAGTCGTTAATTTACCGAATATTTTCCTTAATTAACAAAATCATCAGCAATTGAAAATTTGGCGTTATAGGTTATCATCGGTAATTATCTCGTCAAACAGTTACATGATCGCATTTTGGCATTTCTATCGTACAACAACGACAGAATCGCACCACGGTAATGTGATTCTGCAAAAAATTTTGCCGTCGCCGACAAATATGGATAGAACTAAAACAATTTTTTTTTTCATGTTAAAAATATTATATTAAAATTTTTATATGTATCGATAGGGTTTAGCGACTACTTTATTTATGTCGTTATACCGTGAAAGAGTTATAGAGTCGCACCACAGAACTACTGTCTAAATTATTAAAAAAGTACACCACCAAAGCAAATATTTTTACCAATTGACTACAAAAAATGTGCACCAACCATGCAGTGAACAAAGTATCGATAATGTCGCACTTTGTAATAACAAATTATTGTATAAACTTTGTATCGGTGGTAAATGCCCGTCCGACATAAAAAAAACATTTAAAAAAGACTGTTGCACATTAAAAGACAGATATAGCGTAAAATATCCGTTGCAATTTATTCGATAGCATTTACTGTCGCTTCCTTCTTAACTTCCGTGAATTCTACAACACCCAGAGGGATACAATAAACCTCTCCTCAGTGCTATCATCAAAAAATTGCCTTGTCTTCCAAGCTGAAGCAGCGACCCAAACAAACCAAAGGATGAAAGCAAAATCTATTACGTGGCAAACCACCCCATATTTATGTGGCAATTTGTTGTTTTACGATTGTGAACAGCGCGTAAAAATAAAGTGTATCATTTTCCCATTTACGGCACCGTGCGGTAGTACCGCAGTGCATTCGCATCGGTCGGTCGCACACCCCAACCTGTTTTCAATTTTGGCCTAGCCACAGTTTCAATTTATGAAGATTTGTGTGCTCGTTCGTTGAGCACTGTGGTTAGAGGGCCGTTCATTCCGGTGGTGGTGGTGGTTGTTGTTATCCTGTGCCACTACAACTGTTGCCCCACTGCACTTGTTTTGATTTGTTTGGAATAATAACAGATGCTTACTGAAATGCGGTGTTACCCACTCGTCGGTAGTATTATTATTCATTGTCGAAATATTATTAATGGTTGACAATAGATTCTCTTCGTGATGTTTGCACAGCACTTTTGCCCCGCATCCAGTCAGCCAGCCATCCATCCATACACCCATTCATTCTCCTTCCGCCAAGTATGCAGTCCCAAGCGGCCGGGCCAACAAGAGTGCAAACAAAGCCCATCCGTTGTGCTCTTTGTTTGGGCAAATTACAATTGTGTAAATATTTAAACTACTTGAAAATTACTCATTAGTGTTTGTTGCAATTAATGGCGGTTGCGTGGTCTGTTGGCTTTGCAATTCTGTCGTCGATACATTTGCCGTCGAAGTGGTCGATTTTTGATGTTTGCTCGCTTGTTATGATTTGGACAAAAAAAAACGAAGAATCATTTAGCAATTATCGTTCGAGTTTATGTTATTTACTTACATATGTTAATGGAATTGAATCTATAGTTAAAGCTAATCGACATATAAGTATGTACATACGTACATACATATATGTATCTGTAATGCTGGGTGTTCTAATATTGATAGTAACATGTAGTAATATATTCGGATACGACAATTGATTGGAAATATCACATTATTATAGTATGATGTAGGGCTGATATATTCAATTAGTATTTTTCACAACGGAGAATATTTGATAAAGTTCGGAGAATGGCCTGTTTCCGATTATTTATTTCCGAGTATTCAAGAATAAAACTACATATTTCGATTTTAAACACATTCTGATAGTATTCCACGGCAAATTACAACGAGTTAAGGCGCGTTTATACTATAGCTTATATCGTCATAAAGTGCATCTTCTTGATTTTATTGGTAAATCAAGCTCGATTTGCTCTAAAACCTATGCTAAATCGAGATAATTTCAAATACAATCCGGCTTTTGTCCCAAAAATAATGGTTTCCCCTTAAAGTATGCTTTAAAATTAGTTAATATTCAAAATAACTGCTTAACAAACAATTTTGTTTGCTATGCTAGAGAGAAATTCCTATCAAAATTATGAAAATATTGATCGAAAAATTGCCACAAAATTCAGGAAAGCAGGGAAAAGTGTACATAAACAGATAACAGCTGTCAAATCCAATTCATTTAATTTTAATACTAGCCTAACAGTTAGGATTTGATATATCGACTTATGAATCGAGCCGATTCGGAAGGCCTTACAAAATTAAATCAACTCATTATCTCGAATTGTACGAATTCCTATGCCAAAGCCGCGTTTAGGCTATGCCTTCGGAATCGGCTCGATTTGTAAATCGATATATCAAATCCTAACTGGGAATTTTACTCGATTTACCACACAAAATTAAATCCATAAATAATTAAATTAAATCTCGATTTGCTCGAAATCCTATACTAAATCGTGATCGTTTTAAATACAATCCTGCTTTTGCAACGATATAATAAAAGTTTCTCTTTAAAGTATGCTTTAATATTAGTCAATATTCAGAATAGCTGAGTAAGAAAAATATGTCCAAATGTTTATTTTTTTTTTTTGCATCTCTGACCTACATAATAGAAAGCAAGTCCTGAAAAAATTATGAAAATATATCAAATCAGTTGTTTGAGTAGAAAAACAAAAAATTTTATCGAAAAAAATATCTGTCTAAACCAAATGACCATGGATATAGGGTTATGCTGACCAGTATACGTCTATATCACACAGCTAAGATTTTGCTGATCGACTCAACTTTTTAAATTTTGACCAATTGTAAAATTTTCTTTAAAATCGATTAAATGTACATCATTCTATCTAAAAACACAATTTTGGGAAAATATAGAGATATTTCCACATATTTTAATCAACCTGAATAGATCACAAAATATTAGCTATGTGATATAGACGTATACTGGTCAACATAACCCTATATCCATGGTCATTTGGTTTAGACTGATGTCATTACAATTTGATATTTCCTCACATAATGCAAAAATATACTGGTTTTCTTCTTCGAAGCCTTTCGAAGTTAAAGTTTTCCTTCAAGTGATTTTCAAACTTTTGAGTTTTTTATTTTTTTGTTTGTTTATTTTTATAAATATTTATCGATCTCTAGTTATTCTAGCAATTTCTGAGCCATTCGCTTCTTTATTTTTTATACAAAGGCTGACTTATGCTTTTGTCAATTCCTCCTTCCTCGTTTCATTTCTATATTCTCATAATTATATCTAATTTACAAACTTTTTTGATGATCAGTCATCAATGTTTATTTTGTTCTTGCATGCAGTTGTAAGAAAATACAACAAAAGTTTTAAAAATTCATTTCATTCATTCATATTCAAGAGTGGCAAGAGTAAAAAGTTTGACATTTTTTGTAAACTAGGACAAGTGTACATATTTAAGTACTTGTGAAGGTGTGAGTTTTTGTTTGTCGAGTTAGTTATTCATTATTGAAATTCGTTGCATATTTTAAACAATATTTTTTTTTTTTTTTTGTATCTTATCCTTCAATGGCAAAAGTGGGAAAAGTGCAAATGAAATGAAAACTGTTGTTCATATTGTTGTTCGATACAAGCACATTGCACGTTTGTGGGGGATTGAAAAATCTTTTGAATATTTATATATTATCCAAATGATACCACATCGTAATAATGACAAAATACATTTCCAGACATATGGACCAAATCTATATTGATCTATGAAGTATAATGAACTTTAGGAATATATCCTACCAGGTAAAAAAAATTGTTTTATATTTTAGTTATATTCATAATAAATTAAACAAATCCCAATTTTTTGGTAGACAACTACTTTGAATTGTAACGTATTTTGTAGCATAGTTTAAGAAGAAGTCGTTATTATTTGGTGCAAAATCAGGGTTGTATATGAAATTATCTCGATTTAGCATATGATTTCGAGCAAATCGAGATATTGTGTGGATTTAATTTAATTAATATCAATTGAGGTATATTGATCTCAATTTAGCAATTAAATCGAGATAATGCACTTAGTCACGATTAAAGCTGTAACCGCCTTTTTTTGAGTTTTTGCCAGTTAGAGCGATGATTATTGTTTTTCACATTTTATTGTTTTCAATTAGGGAATATTGTGTTTCTATTATTTGCAATTAAGTCCGCAAAATGTTATACGAATGTGAAAGTATTACTTACAGTATGCTTTGACTGCAAAGACTTTCACGATTATCAATAAATAAATGAACATTATTTATTGGATTTATATATAAAAAACTCATGGTAGAACTATTTACTACGATATTTCCCTTAATGATACCCGAAAAATAAAAAAAAAATAGTTGATTCTTGCAGTACGAATCTTTGGTACAGTATCGTATCATGTATTTCTTATGTACCAAAATCGTGCACGACACGAAATTGACACGAACTGGAAGGGTTTATTGTAAATATTGATGATATATTTTGCCTTCGACAATTTAGGAAGAATGTGAAATTATTATAAAGACTTGTATACAATCATATTTATGCTTCATTTCAAATTAAAGAGCCGATACTCTATTTGCGAATGCAATCGAATTTAAATGCTTCAAACACAAATACGAGAAATGTGCATATATAAAACAAAATATTCTATTGTCATTGTTGTACGCCCATTTATGCACCGAAAACCGTGTTCCCAAGCGTTTTGAAAACTTGTTTCTATAAACTAAAAATGGTATGATTCGTACTTCAGTGGTGTGGGTAGGATGGCTCCCTACATTTGAGGTGTTTCCATTTATATGGGCTTTACAATAAAAGTCCATTGGAGGATGCCTACCAACGCGATTACATTGTCATACAGAGGCATCCTCCCACACACTCACACACTCCCGAACGTTCGCATACATTCATACATAATCTAATCGTCGAAACAGTTTTCTCTCCTTTTATGAAATGTTTTCGAATAATTATAATTACATGATAGTATAATTTGTATTCTTCTCAATGTCCTTTCACATATCGTTAAACTATTATAAAAATAACAGTGTTCACAGACATCACATCATTGCTTTATTCATTTTTTTTAAATATAGGAGTGCAAGGCCAGATTATACCTTGGGTAAAAAATTGTAGAGGAATCCCACTGGGATGCAAAGGTTCATGTCGAACAGAGTAGGAATAATCGTTGGATCTAGTGAGGTGAAATATTTTCAAGTTAACGAAATGGCAATTGAAAAATAAATGTCAATGTTTGAGATATATTATGAGGTTTGTTCAAAAATATCCTGAATTCATAATCATTTTCAGTTTCGGGAACAAAAAAAAAATTGCAGGTACACAACTATTGTATTGCGGTGCATTAATATGTTGTATTTAACCAAAAATACATTAAACCGATTTTAGACTATCGACTCGATTTGTAAATCGAGATATCAAATCCTAACTGTTTAGACTAGTATTAAATGAAATGAAGTGGATTTGTCAGCTGTTATTTGTTTACGTATAAACACACATTGCATTACTTTGCTGACTTCTGTGGCAATTTTTAATCAATATTTTCATAATTTTGTTAGGAATTGCTATCCTATAGGTCAGAAATGCATAAAAACATTTGTTGTCCTAAATTATAGTAATATTTATTATTTTTTTCGAACGCTCCCATGCCTTACTTTCCCACCCCTGCCGACACACCATAATCCGCAACTTTGGTGGAATATGAGAAGGGATAGAAAACCAGCTACAGAAACCTACTTCAACATCCAGTTATTATGTTGTATTATTCATTTAAAAATACAATTATATTAAATTTTATTAGTTTTATATTCATGCAAAAGTCTACGTTAAAATACACCGAATGGAAATCAATACACATTTTACTAAGTGGATCTCCCATAGAATAATTTGTGCGATGAAAATCTACGTATAATGGTTGATAATATTTACTGGATCGAAAAGGAACATTTATTCTTATGGAGGAAATTAGGAAGTCTGAGGTTATAATACCGTTTAATATTTTAATTGTCATCATAGTGTTCAACATAATACGTCTAATTTTTAATGTAGGCAATCGAATTAATTTTAAGTTCTAGTGTAAGAAGGCAACACAAAGTCACTATTCCAATGTAAACCTCTCAGTACAAAAAGTAGAAATTGTTTCGGCACTGATTCAATTTTATCGGGGATCCCATACAACAGAGCCATATTCTAATATGGGTCGCACAAGAGATTTAAAAAGTTGTTTTGTAATGTAGGGATCAGAGAATCCTTAAGCCCATCGTTTTATAAATCCTAAGACACCGTGGGCTTTATTTACCATAGAAATTATATGATTATTAAAATTTAATTTTGGAAACATTTAAATACCAAGATCAACAAATGAATCTACAGTTGATAAAACAGTACCATTAATATTGTATTGCCTTGTTAAAGTAGAAGATCTGGAAAAACACATATGCTTACATTTGCTTAGGTTTAGATCCATACAGTTTAATTCGTACCATTGAAAAGAGCTATTTAAATTGTTTTGAAGTATATCAAATTGCTTCATAGAATTATGGGTGATAAACAACTTGACATCATCTGCATACTTTAGCAACTTGGAATGGATGATTACATTTGGCAAATCATTATAAATAGAAGAAAGAGGAGTGGGCCTAAATGACTTCCTTGGGGAAGGAACATCAATGGATTTGGAGTGACAATCATCAAACATAACTACCTGTGATCTATTTCGCAAATAAGATGATATCCATATATATTTTAAAACAACCATAATTATCAGCTGTTTATATAGACATGGATCGATATTATTCATTGTTACCAATAGGCGAATTTGACTGTATGCACTTTGAACTTGTATGTTTTTTCCCAATATTTATACATATACATAGTGTATATACATTTATATACATATATTTACATATTGTGGAGTTTGAATACAATATGTTCCAACTAAAGTGATGGTGGGGTTATACAATCGACGAAAAATGGTTTGGTCCATGTTCTCATGTAAAGAACAATTTCTCTATTCTTTACGTGTCGCAATATTTGTTCGTTAAATTCATCGACTTATATACCATGTATGTTTGTATGTATGTATATAAATACGTGTATATGTGTCTGTATGTACACATCACAGTTGGTTAAGTGTAGGCTTTTGTAGGCATTTTACTATGTATATATGTGTGTATGGGTTTGTGTGCGTTTGTATGTGTGTTTAAATTCTTATCAATATTGTTGTACACTGTGAAACATGGAATTCTTTATGGAACTCCCAATGAAAATGCATTCATTGTTAGTCCTTTGTAAGGTTTTTGTTGTTGTTGTTTTTGTTATTTTGCCTCTGCTGATTTTCATGGTGAAAGCGGCACAATAACAACAGCGAGAACACCAACAACAACAAAAACAGCAGCAAAGCCCATCAACAACAAAGATTTGATTCAATTCTAAACGAACATTCCCATCATCTGACATTTTACAGCCACTCTAGCCAACCACAGACCAGATTCAAATGATTTCCCTCTGTTTGCCTGAATGTGTGCCTCTGTGTGTGTGTGTATATATAAATGGATGGTGTGTGTATGTGTGTACAGCCCCTGTAGTACTCGTAGAATAGTTGAGATTTGAGTTTTTTTTTAAGTGATATAAAACAAGGGGTTGCAAATTTTGTGCGACGGCGTACTGACTGGCTCCCATCAGACGACACCAAGAGATACACACACTGGCAATCCTGTGCCTTGTGCATAAATAAAGCCTCATTTCGAATAGATAGAGCCAAGGGTGAAACCAATAAAAGCCTTTCTAATTTTGGGATTGGTTTATAATTGAAGAGCTCCACTTTAACGACATTATGTATTATTGTTGTCTTATTGTTATTGCCCTTTGCCGCCCGCTATCCATTTCGCCCCCTATTCATTTCAATTCCTCGCTCACTGTATATGTATGAATATCTCTCTCTCCCTTTCTTGCTCCATCTCTTTCGCACTGTGTGCAGAATTTATGTGAGTTCCCCTTACTCTCGTTTTATAATCCTGTCCCCATCTACTATGTGTCAATTTATTTCCTCCTGGATATTCGAAATTGTAATTTTGTGTGATATATGTATGGTTGTGTGTGTGAGTGTTTAGTATTTAACTATGTAAAAACAATTTTAAAGTAAAATTAGTAATTAATTTAAGTACGCTCATACACTAAACAATGAAATAGACACAACTGCACACACACATAAATACATACATTTGGGTATAGATGATATTCAAATAAATGAACTCTAATAAGTAATTCGAATATAATTATAATTGAGCAATTATGTGGTTACATAATATTAAATGAATGGCAAAACAATTTTTTTACTAAAAAAATACAATATCCCCCTAAACGAATGGCGAATATTTAAATAATATGCATTTATTTCTTTCGTCAGTCAAAACACAATTTTGAATTTTTGAAAACAATTATTTTATTTTTTTCTTAAATGCCTAATCAAGATGTACAGATAATATGTATAGATAATATTATAATGGAAAAAGACTTCAATCAATAATTATTGGGTATTCCAGAGTTTACAGTTTAATTTTTTTCATGAATTTAAAAATTGTACAAGTTATTTAGGATAGGACCACTTTGAATACAGTGGTGTACCACTGTAGTAGTGTGTTTTTTATTTCGGCATTTGTACATTTTGAGATGTATGAAAAAAGCGAAAATTTACATTTTCCTATTTTATGATTGTATATTTAAATAGCTAAATTATTAATAAAATAGAAATAAAATTGAATTAATGTTAGCAGCCACGGTTACACGAATGATGCAAATAAATGCTGTCACTTCGAATTTCATTGTTTAATTGAAAATCAAATGTATTAGTTGAAATTTTTAAATTGTTAATTATTATAAATTAATTGAAATTTAAACTTAAATATTAATTCTTAGAGTGAAACATAAACCTAATCTATTCCGAGGAACCTGTTCCAAATTAAAAAATATTTGCAGGCTGCTTCCATTACTGACTATATTAATTGAATTACAACGTTAATTATAATCCGACGGGGCGTACAGAAAGTTGGATTTGTTTCATTATGAAAATGAAATATATCCACAAATAAATCGTTTTTATATCATATAATTGTATTATTTTTTTTATTATTTTAAGAAAAAAGTGACCTTTTCAAAGTTTATCCCAACACTCCATTATACGTATTTACTGCAGAGGTAGTTCGAATTTTGTTTTTGCAGACGCAAATGTTCTGCATTCCAATCTCCAAATGATGTTTAGTTAATTTTTTTCAGATAAACAATAGATTTTTAAATTTTTCTACCTTCTGCATCCAAAAACCATCGAAATATTTTATGAATGGCATAAATAATCCGTACACGTCCATTAAAACATTTTAAAATTTATCAGGGTAAATGCTCCAATAATTAAATCCCCTGGTTACAATGGTAAAGCTAACATTTTGTTATATGGAAAGAAAATTGCATAGTTTCCCACGAATTTTTTGTTTGATTCCAACTAAACAATTTTCATTCGAATATTTAATAATTTTATACATTTAATATATTAAAAATGTCTACTCTCCAACATCCCATATTTTTGTTTTCGGGTAAACCAGGCAAGCCTCCGAAGACACTACCAATTACATTACGATCACTCTTAATTCTGCATTTACATTTTTGGACACGTTTGTATTCAGATTTTTATCTAAATCATTTTTTGTTCTGATGTTTTTCTTTGACCGGCAATGATTTCGAATTCCATGGAGCTTACAACTTTACGTTCTTCGATCAACTAGTTATTGGTACATTATTAAGAATATAGATATTGGTACTTTATAAAGAATTTTAATTCGAAAAGAATTAGAAAATAATCGACTCATATGGACATTGATAAATTCCGTTCATTCTGATATCACCATTTTAATTTCTTCTTTTAATGTTTAACTTCAAATTGTTTCAGATGCATCCCACAATGGATCAGTTAGATATGTTGGATCCAACGGGCTCGATGACAACGTTAGCACCCATTTCAGAAACGCCATTAACGCCTACGCACCAGCATTTGCACGGATCCTATCACAGTATGAACCATATGATGGGTCATCATCATCCGAGCGGTTTAAGTGGACACTCTGCGGGTATGCTTATTGAAAACAAAGAGGACTCTTACAGTATATTATGCAGTTCTAATAAAATATTTGACAATTTAATCATTAATGCCATTTACTTTAAACCCGTAGGACATCATGGTCATTCGGCAGTACATCATCCTGTGATAACGGCAGCTGTTGCGGCGGCGGGCCTCCATCCTGATACCGATACAGATCCTAGAGAACTTGAAGCATTTGCGGAGAGATTTAAGCAACGAAGGATAAAATTAGGTGATTATATAGACATTCTCGCCGATATCGCCCAAGCTCCAAGCCAATATATTTGATCTATTGTTTCAACAATGTTAATCGACTTCATTGCAGGTGTCACACAAGCCGATGTCGGTAAAGCACTAGCGAATTTAAAGTTACCTGGAGTTGGGGCCCTCTCACAAAGTACAATATGTCGCTTTGAAAGTCTCACATTGTCGCACAATAATATGATAGCCCTTAAGCCCATCTTACAGGCTTGGTTAGAGGAGGCGGAGGCACAGGCGAAAAATAAACGAAGAGACCCTGATGCCCCAAGTGTACTTCCGGCGGGCGAAAAGAAAAGGTAGACAGCGTTCTGGTTAATGTTGCTTAACAAAAGACATGATCTACGTGACTCCAGTGGAAATTTAATTCGGAAAGTCGTGTGATAAGTATTGGGCTATTCAATTGGAATTCTTCGTAATATTTCGAATGCAATAAATTAAAAATCCTTAACAACTGGAGTTGCGATACTATCACAAAACACATATAAACATACATTTAAATGTATCTACGGTGCAACAAATTGATTTATATATATATATATATATATTCTAACATATTATAGTAAGTTTACATCATTTCATTTGACATATATAATTAAATCCTCATAGAGAAGGTTAACCCGACAAAAAGTTCTAATATAAATGCCGGTTAAAAGCATATTATTGAGATAAAGTGAATGAATTTATTGTAAATTTCTTATAAAAAATGGCAATACGTTCATATTTTCTTAGAAACGTTCCTGAACATGTTGACTCTGGCCATTTGTTCGTTAAATTAATATTTCTTTTATCCATTGACTAAAAAATATCCTTGAAAATTGTCTGTATTGGTACATTCTCGATTTACTTCAACAGATTACCATTACCCGAATTTGTTGTATGCAGACGTAGTATTTGAGTTATTTCTTCAATCGAAGGCAAATTATAAATCTAATGACCAATTTCTATAATTACAAAGAACTCACCTTCGTAATAGCCACTTTAGATATTTTAAACATTTTTTAATCTGCATTATTACTTAAATACTTATGCTGACAATAATTATGCTGATGCATTTTAAAATCTGCATGACATTATGGGTACTCAAATTATCGTAACATTATCATTTCAAGTGACGAATTCTTAATAAACTCTGTTCACACATAACATTTTGTTGCACCTGTACATATATTTAGGTCTACCAATAATTGTACTACATATGTATCCGTACTATTTACCATGAGTCAACATCTCAACCTATTATTCCACATGCATTTGCCCATACTAGACACTTGCTTTTTTTGGTTTGTTTTTCTAAAGTAATCTATATCGAGTCTTTTTTCAAGAAAAAGGACTTCCATTGCGGCACCTGAAAAGCGATCTCTGGAAGCGTACTTTGCCGTTCAACCGAGGCCGTCTGGTGAGAAGATAGCTGCCATTGCCGAGAAGCTGGACCTGAAGAAGAATGTGGTACGAGTCTGGTTCTGTAATCAGAGACAAAAACAAAAACGTATGAAATTTGCTGCACAACAACAATGACAATCAACTAATGCATCAACACAATTAGGTATAGTTAGCAGCGTTACACCCTCGATGACTGGACACGGATCGGCGGGGTTTGGTTACTGATAGCCGATGTTCCCTGGAGACCACTACATGTAGATTTCCTCCCTCACACATTAGCCGCTCGGCGACCGCTAACCCCAAAAGACAAGGATGTGAGCACCCCCGATCCCAAGATGACCATGGAGATGACCAACACCAGCGAGCGTGCACTTATTATTTACATCGATCTAAATCATGGATTCACCCTCAATATGCCAACAATCAAATGCGATTATTTATGGAACGATCAATGCAAACAATGGACCAACATATCAAATGCAATAACATTACAAGTAAAGGTAAGAACTTACAATCTCTTGAAAATCGGAATGTAAACAGTTATCACTTAGGGACATGTCACCTATCGGCATACTTAACGTATGTCCCCAACTAGGGTTGTCGGATTCCGAGTTACAAGAAACTGGGCATTGGGTTTAAAAACCCCATTAGTTTGACATTCACGTAAAATCGTTCTTGACTTGTATGGGAAGAATTGACTCCCTGCCTCTAAAAGATATATGTAAATAAAAATTTGCAACATTCATTGTTAAATCTTGCAACGTTACCTAAAATCCGACGGGGCGTACAAAAATATTCAACTTCCCCACTTTTGCAAAATGTTGTTTACGGCCGTATTACCCAAATACGTCGAATTCATATCTTCAAGCAAATAATACAAACCGCACAACAAAATTGAAAATTCAGTAGTGTTGGCGAGTTATTTGGGATACCATTTCTATTTTGTTTTTTACAAAATAGTCAGGCTTAATCCCAGTTTGTTGTTTTTATAAAAAACAACTATTTATTAGTGGGGAATGTATGGCATTGTCCGCCGAGGGGTAAGGCAGGGAAGACTATACAACAAACTGGGATTAAGCCTGACTATTTTGCAAAAACAAAATTGAAAATTTATTAAATTAATCCACGAATTTTTAGTTCCCATTCGAAATTTCAAATTTCCAGAATGTTTTGTTTTTGTTTTCACCGAAGGAAAAAAATTAAAAATACGTTCTGTCAAAGTTGAAATTGTTCAACTTGAAATTTTGTACGTTCGACGTATTTCGGTAACATTTATATAAATACATGTGTTCTACTTTTGTGGTGAAAAACGTCGAACGAGCTAGTTGAATTTTAGGTAAGGCTGTTGAGAACAATGTAGAGCCTTAGAAAATATTATTTTTTAATTTGACGAAAAATGTCAATCGACATACATACATAAAATTTTATGGAATTTATCAAGGCACATATATTAGGTAGTCGCATCGGCGAATTACTAAAAAAAGCAACTTTTTTGGTAACATTATATGTCAAAATTTGTAAACAAGGCAAACAAAATTCAATTCGCCTTGACATATCAAAATTTAAGCAAATTTGATTCAACCAATCATAACAAAATGTTTTATGCCCTATACCTCTATGTTATAAGTATGTGTTGTCTCAAGAGTTTGTAGCTGCACGATATATTGATTCTAGATCCTTTTCGTATATCGTTTATCATCTCTCAACTAGCAGAATCGTTGTAGTCATGTGTGTCCGTCTGTCCATCATAATTTAAAAACAAAACAAATTTTCTGTGTCGGCATCTTTCAATAAGTTCCATTGTTGAGTTCTGGAGATTTTTCATGTAGATTCGGTTCTTGCTTAAGATGACTTTTATTGGTTTTGGTAGTGATTGGTTTATATTTACAGAATTATGACCCGAAAACCACGAAATTATACGCAGAAGGGGGTCAGGCAAACGAATAAGAAGGATATTTTCATGATGATCGGTCAATATTTAGCGGGACAAATTAACCAACATTTTGTTGGTTCTCTCGAAGTAAAATTAGAAAAACTCACGAAATTTAAATGTTATTAAAAAAAATATTTTTTTATGTATTTAAGGCGAATTAAAATTTACAACAATTTGTTTTGACAATTAATGTTACAAACAACTGGGTCGATGCGACTACCTAAAGGGCCCCATACACTATACATCATGCCGTACAGCATTTATAATAGTATGTGTTATTTTTTGAAAGTTTATTTATGTATGTGTGACACACACAATGCATGAAGAAAATCAAAATAGTTTTGATTTTGAAAATGAAACCCTATCAATCTGGTGAATAATATTCATTTTGAATGTTGTCAGTAAATAGTTTTGTGTACAAAAATAATAGAATTGTGACGGAATAAAAAAACAGCTGAATTTACGACTCAAAATGCAATTTTTGGGACAAACATCGATTTTTTGGAATAGTGATTGAAGAGTTTGCCATACACTAGTCAATCTCACATATACAAAAAGGGGTTCATCGGCATGACGGCATGATTTATAGTGTATGGGGCCCTTAATACATCTAAAAAAAACTTTGCTTCGTTCGAAATCGTGGCATAATTATACAAGGTAGTCTCATGCATAATTATACAAGGTAGTCTCATTCAACTTCCCCATTAAGGCAAAATGTTGTGTATGGCCGTATTACCCAAATACATCGAATCCATATCTTCAAGCGAATAATACAAACCGCAAATAAAATTGAAAATTTTTTAAATTAATCCAAATATTTTAAGTTTCCATTCGAAATTTCATATTTCCTCAACAAAAGAAAAAATGAAAAAATACGTTCTGTCAAAGTTGAAATTTTGTACGTTCGACGTATTTCGGTAACATTCATATAAATACATGTATTCTACCTTTGTGGTGAAAAGCGTCGAACGAGCTAGTTGAATTTTAGTCCTGATTTATATTAGGCGAATTTACTTGCGGCAATTTTTATCGTTCTCTTTTGAACTTGCTTCATTCGTCTATACTAGGCAATTCGATTTCAAAAATATATATATATTTTTGACAATGTTCTGGATTGGTATTTTAAATTACTGACACTACAAACAAAATGCACAAAACGAACTGCGAGAAAATTGTCGGTACGAGCAATTTTTTTCAAGTTCTATTCCCTTTGCCCCTCTCTCCTTTAAACAAAGACTTGTCGCAATTAAACTCGCATAATATAAATTGGGACTTAGGTAAGGCTGCAAATGAAAAAATGTATTTAAAATTGATTTATGATTTCCACACTAAAAAGAGTTGCCATTATCAATTTCTTAAACGAGACTACCTTCTGTTATTATGCAATGATACAACGTTACCTAAAATCCAACGAAGCGTACAAAAATATTCAACTTCCCCACTATGGCAAAATGTTTTGTACGGCCGTATTACCCAAATACGTCGAATCCATATCTCTTAGCAAACTAATCAAAACCGCGAAACAAATTTAAAATATTGTAATAGGTGTTAACATATTTCCTATTCTTATTGAAAAAATATGTGTTCTTTATGTTTTGTTTCTATTTTCAACAAAGGAAAAAAACAAAACTACGTTCTGTCATAGTTGAATTTCGAAATTGAAATTTGAAATTTCGTACGTCGCCGTATTTCGGTAACATTCATATAACAACATGTGTTCTACTTTTGTGGTGAAAAACGTCGAATTGTCATGCTGACAATAAGTTTTTGACAAAAATAAACAAAAACAATAAAATAAACAAAAAAAAAATACAAAAAAAAAAAAACAAAACAAACAACAAGCAGCTGGACGAGCCAGGAGTCGAGTACTTGACCAACGTCCTCAACTTGTCGATAGCCACGACGTGGGGAACCACCCTGCCCATAGGCCGAAGCCTGGCCTATGGGCAGGGTGGTCCCGCTACTGAAGCCGGGCAAGGATGCCAGCAAAGGTGAATCGTACAGACCGATTTCACTTTTGTCGCCAGTAGCGAAGACCCTTGAGGATTTACTCCTCCCCAGCATTAGAGGAAGCTATCCAGTTGCGGATCATCAACATGGATTCCGTAAGCAACACAGTACAACAACAGCGTTGCACGCCATTTCCACACATATAAGTAGAGAACTTAACCAGAACCGGCCGTGCTATAGAACAGTGTTGGTAGCGCTTGACCTATCAAAAGCCTTTGATACTGTCAACCATGCCACGCTGTTTGAGGACATAGAGAACACTTCCCTCCGGCCGAGTTTGAAACGTTTGATAATCAACTATATGTGTGGACTCCAGTCGTACGTGGAGTTCCGGAACAAGAAGTCCAAAGTCCCGTAGAGTTAAACAGGGAGTTCCCCAGGGTGGAGTGATTTCTCCGGAACTGTTTAACCTCTACCTTTCCGGTATTCCACGCCCTCCGGACGGCATTGAAATCGTTACGTATGCAGATGATTGTACGATTATGGCGTCGGGTTCCATTGTTGAAGACATATGTGTGAGGTTGAACGCCTATCTCATCGACTTAGCAGCTTTCTTCAAAGCGAGGAATATGAAAATATCCGCCTCGAAGTCGTCAGCCACACTATCACCACATGGACTGCGGAGATGAGAATGCCGTTAAATGTGCAGGTCGAGGGGCATACAATTCCGACCACCAACTACCCCAAAATACTCGGGGTCACATTCGACAGCATGTTCAAATCGTCCGCACAAGGTCCTCAAGTCGCTTGCCGGCAGCACTTGAGGCGCAGATAAGGAAACCTTGTTGACCTCTTACAAAGCGATAGGTCGGTCTGTGGCTAGCTATGCGGTTCCAGTGTGGTCTGCGAATTCCAGTGATACGCAATGGAGAAATATTCAGACTGTCAGAATGCCGCCCTGAGGACAGCGACAGGGTGCCTCCTCATGACACCAGTGGACCATCTTCATGAGGAGACGAAGATCCTTCCCGTACGTCAGCATAGCAATATGCTTTCGTTGCAGTACCTGCTTGGGTGTTTCAGGGACGATCATCCCAACCATCATATGGTGGATAGGACTCCTCCACCTAGGCGTGTCAGGAAGGATCTGAATGATCTAGAGAGAGAGGTCCAACGATACAAAAGGAAGCCTCTAGATCAAGTTGCCTATCGAGCAGATCTGAATGGCATTCACACAGATGCAGTAGCCGCAGCGCTGAACGGTTACAAAGTGAATGACGTCCTCGGAGCTCACCCCCACCCATAGTAGCTGAAGAACGTCAGCTGCCGAGACAAACCAGAGTAGTTTTGGCTCAGTTACGTTCTGGATGGTGCAGTGGATTGGAGGATACTTAACAGGAAACATACAATTCATATAAACTGCTACAACAACAACAAAAACAATTATTAATATATTTTGTCAAGAACTATTCTTTGAGGAATAATTAATGAATTTGTGTATTCTTGAGTTATTGGCGGTTTTAGGTCAGTGAAAAATAAAGTTTAAGACCTGGTCGCGTTTAATTTCAAGTTTCCCACAATTAGCCCATGGCTCCTTGTGATGTTATATATTGTGGATTACAATCTATTTTTTTTTTCTATGGAGTGGCTTCAAATCTTGCCTTCTTAAAGAAAATTGAAGGACATAAATCCCCGGCCAAAGACTAAATCATGGAAATTGTGTTGACCGTATAAAATCTTTCCATAAGCGTATTTAACCTCCGCCGAGAATTGTGACAAGCAACAAGGGGCCAATTCCAATATAGGCTAACATAATCTCCTCGATTTTATGAGTAGCTGGGATTTCTGGGCAGATTTCCACACATAACATAAAATATGTGGACCAATCAGCGAACGGGGTTATAACTGACGGAAAGGAAACTTAGTTCCTTTCCGTCCCCTCTACGAATGTAGTTTTCTTGAATTTTTATTACTAAAAAAGCCTAAAGACTATTTTTGAAATCGAAATGTAATATTGAAAATGTTTTTGACAATTTAACAATAAAGAAAAAAGTTTGAAATCATATGATTGTCACTTACACCTTATTAAATACACCTTGATAAATTCCATAAAATTGTCATATTTTCAGTAAATTAAACGAAAGAAATTTTGGTTGTTACATCTTATATATAAGTTTTAGAGGCAGGGAACTTCAAAATATTTATAAATATAAATGATTTAGCAATTTTTGCCACTTAACACATTGTATGCGTACATTTCGAAGGAAGATATTTGGTATGTTCCAGTACTTTTTTAATAGTAAAGAGTACAAAATAATTTGAAATGTTCTGGAACGCAAATCTAGTAAATATGCCAAAATTAGATGGCAATACTTCGAAATCAACATAACAGCCAATCAGAAGTTGACATTCCTGTTTACCATTTTTACTCGGACAAATGTTTCGAGTAAATAGTTTACAACGAGAACACCATTTTGTTTTGTGTTCTCTTAAATTTGGTTCAATGTTTTACCAGTTTTGTGGGTTGATTAACGGTTTTCGAGTAAAAAGTTGCAAAACATGTAAAAACTAACAAAATTTCAAAAAAAACAAATATGTATATATATATATATGTATATATACGTATATATATATATGTATATGTATATATATATATATATATGTGATAATGAATTCTTGGTATATAAATTTTATATATTTTTTATGTAGTTTCTAATGTAATTTATACGTTTGTTGGTATACAACTATCGGTATCAGAAAGTATCTGCGAAGCTATATATATATATATATATAGCATTTCCAGATTAAATGAAACCTTTTACAAATTAAATGAAATCTTTTCCAAATTAAATGAAACCTTTTCCAAATTAAATGAAACCTTTTCCAAATTAAATGAAACATTTTCCAATTGGAATGAAACCTTTTACAAATAGAATGAAACCTTTTACAAATAGAATAAAACTTTTTACAAATTAAATGAAACCTTTATTCTTATCCAAGGAAATATAATATTTGCAGTAATTTTAAATCAATATTTGAAAATTAAATCAAAGAATATTAACAATTATAGTTGTATGGCTATGTAATTAACATAAATATTCTTTAATTCGGTGTGATTTTATTTTATATCTTTACTAAATAAAACAAAAAAATAGTAATACAAACTGGGGTATTTCTTACATTTTAATAAATAAATATTTTAGAACAAGTATTGAATACCCGGTCCTAAATGTTCTAAAATATTTATTTATTAAAATGTCAAGAAATACCCCAGTTTGTATTACTATCTTTTTTTTTTGTTTTATTTAGTAAAGATATAAAATAAAATCACAACGAATTAAATAATATTTATGTTAATTACATAGCCATACAACTATATTTGTTATTATTCTTTGATTTAATTTTCAATATTGATTTAAAATTACTGCAAATATTATATTTCCTTGGATGAGAATAAAGGTTTCATTTAATTTGGAAAAAGTTTAATTCCATTTGTAAAAAGTTTCATTCTATTTGTAAAAGGTTTCAATCCAATTGAAAAAGGTTTCATTTAATTTGGAAATGGTTTCATTTAATTTGGATAAGGTTTCATTTAATTTGGAAAAGGTTTCATTTAATTTGTAAAAGGTTTCATTTAATCTGGAAATGCTATATATATGTCGTGGCAGATGATAGCGTGTCCTTCATGTGTGCGAAAATTTCTATCCATATGGATCCATATACTTACAAATTATTACATAGAGATATCGTGGCACTTCAAAATTTTATTTTTTTAGGTATTGGCTGGAAAATAATATGAAACCCATAAATGTTGTAAATTTTATTTCAGTATTTACTGATCTAGCAATTTCTTTTAACCCTTTGTGGCCCAATGTTGCCCACAGGCAACAAAATGTTTGAGAGCTTATATTTAATACGCGACCAGTAAGTGTATATTTTTTAGATTACATATGTTAATAACTGATTATGAAAGACACAAAAGAAAAATCAAAAAAATTCAAATTTTTGCTCAAGTTATTGTTGCTGAGTCTTGTAAAAAAGTACATAAAGAACAATTAAAATAGATTTTTACGTTGATATTGCATTTGTTTTTATTGATATTGGACTTTTATTTTTCGAAAAAAAAGGTACTGTATCTCCCGAATGCAAGGATGTAGCGACGTCAAATTTTGTTAATATCCTATATAGGACAGTTACGTTAAATGTGTGCACAGAAAATAGTTCTATTGTCACGGGTAAAAATTCGGGCCACAAAGGGTTAAAGATTGACCAATATTTTGCATATTAAGGTGATATTCCGAACGTAGAATAATAAAGATAGTTTTTGGATAAATGGGTATTTTCTAGGTCAAAACGTGTTTTGTTAACTCAAAAAGGAAAGAAAAATATATCCTTTAGTAATGTACCTAAAATTACATCTTTGGTACCTATAATAAGTTTTAATGTAAAAATTACACCTTCATCACTAAAATTCCCACAGAGAATAATTTTGTAGGAAAAAAGGGAGTGGAAGTATACAAGAGATGTACTTAAATATATTTTCAAATTGAAGTGCTAATTATAAAAATCCGCCATTCCATTCACACCAAAAATGCGTTGTTAATGTTGTTTCTATTATTATTGTTGATGCTGTAAATATATGTGTATTTATATGTGAACCGATCAGGGGCCAAATCACGGCAGTCGAAATCGAGTACTTCGGTATCGTAATGTAGTTTACGCGGATCACCGCAGTCGTAATCAAATTGTTTCTACTAGAAGTTGCACACGATAGGTATTATGCTATCGAAAACTACATACTTATTGATTTGGCAAAATACAAGTTGACCCAAGGTGTATGCAGATCAAAAGCATAACACAAAAAAACTCTCGCACAACAAGGCCTCGAAAAAAATGGTGGCGGCCCATATGATTCCGACAATGCTAAAGGACTGCTTTTGTCACGAATATTTATCCTTATAAATGCCACATTGTACTCATCCTCTGACGAGGAAATCAAAAAAACACTTGGATTTATAATATATTTGTATATTTAAACACACAAAAACGATATGAATTTCTAAGAAATAACATATTTTAATCAGAAAAACTTATTTTGACATTCTCATTCCCTTCCAATTTCTTATTACCATATGTTTACAGCAATTTAAAAAAAGTAGTAGACAAAAAAATTACGATCGAATGCGGTGATCCAAACATTTACAACGATCGAAATGTTTCTCTATACGAAACAGAACTCGATGACGAATACGGTGATTTGACCCCAGGACAGAAGTTTCGGAAAATGATTCTAAATTGAACAGGATCCACCATAAGCTATACCTATAGCTGAACCGATTCTTCACAAATTGGCTCGAAATTTAGAATGAATGGCTATTACATCCCATAAAAAATTACATTTTTTGGAGACATATTTCAAAACGCCAAAACATACATATGATTTGAGGATTTGTTACTTATTACGCATGTTTATCAACCATAACTGACTGAACATTTTTATATTATATCGAAATATTTAATTTTCTAATATATATTAAAATCATTAATATAATTCCTACTCTACTGTTTTTTTGTTTCAGATACATTTTTTAAATTGAGAACTACGACATTGCTGTGTATAGAGAATTTTATTATTAGTATTGGTCAATCGCCCCGGAAACCTTCAAGGAGATTCGGTGTGTTTATTTCCGTTTTTTTAATGGAAAGCCATGTCGTAGTCTCTATGCTTCCTTTAGAGTACTACCTACAAAGCAATTAACTGAAATTAAATTACTACTGATAACTGATAGAAGCAGAACTGCAGATCCCATAGAAGAAACTGAATTTGGAACTTCATACGGAAACAGCACCCAAACACACACACACGGAAATGCAACGAATTTAACCTGTTGCCAAACTATATGTATAACAATTATTTATTAATTTCATTATAGACACTCGGATGCAATGTCGTCGCGGACGACGCCGAAAACCGGGTTAACGGTCTGGAACATGTGGACGAACATCGATCGTCGTGATCCAGACCGTTATCGGGGTTTCAATAAATTTTTACAAACTAATCCTAAGACTAGAGATGTACAGAATACCAAATTTATATATTAAAACTCTACTATTAGAATATGTATGTACATATTCCTATACACAGTCATACATACATATATACCTATGTATAGAAGCATATACGTACATACATAGACTTCATCTATGTGCGAGATATATTCTTTATACATAACACACAAACATAAATAATAAAAATAATTACAAAAATTTAAATAAAAAGAGAATTATATTATAAAATAAATAAAAAAGAACGAAATAACAATAAATTAAATTATCAAATTAACTTTTAAGTAGTTTTGTATCTACATAAGTAGCAATAAATTTTAATACCCCAATTGCAATTTTACTTTTACTTTCGATTCCGATAACAAATATTCTTTTTTCATCTATTTTTTGAATATGTAAATATGTAATTTGAAAACTGAAAATGAGAAAACAAAAAAAAAACAAATTAAAGAGAATAAAAACAACAACCTTGTTAATTTCAATTAAAAGCTAACCGTAGATGTACTCTTACAAAATTTAGCGTATAATAAAACCACGTTAAAACAAATATTTTTCTGTAGTAGTCGATATTTGATTGTGACACAGTCTAGATATTTGTTTACAAAATTTGGGAGTTTTCATATCATATATATATATATATATATATTTATTCTTACATAATAGTTGTCTGTTTACTCGATATTTGGTAACAATTGTTACCAAATGTTACTAAATGTTGTCTGTTTACCCAAAAATCCAGTAAAATCTAGAAAATTCGTAAGTAATGCAAAGTTTCATTAAATTAGAAACTAATTCCTTTTTATTTGTAGGCAAGTTCCAGAAAGAGGACAATGTATTGATGCAGGAAGCTTAAATGTTCTCGGAGAACATACCAAATCAAATTTTCTTTTATTGTTCATTTTATTTTTAATATTAAATGCAATGCAAATAATTGTATTCGTCCTTTGTTTGTTTATTTTGACGCAAATAAAAATGTTTTCTTGAATCAGCTGTTTTTTGCTGAATCTTACTAAATGTTGTCTGTTCACTTTTCTCAGTATTATCGCAAAAGAGAATAAAAACGGCTTACTCTCTGAACTAGATCTTACTGAGTAAATGTTACTGGAAAAGTAACCAGACACACCTATTATCATATGAAAGATATAGGGTACTCTATCCGAATCTGAAAATATTTAAGGGAACTTGTTGCTTGTTGAGGTTTGTAACTTTAAAGATTTAACAACGTTACCTAAAATCCGACGGGCCGTACAAAAATATTCAACTTCCCCACTATGGCAAAATGTTGTGTACGGCCGTATTACCCAAATACGTCGAATCCATATCTTCAAGCAAATAATACAAACCGCAAAACATAATTGAAAATTTATTAAATTAATCCACATATTTTTAGTTTCCATTCGAAATTTCAAATTTCCTGAATATTTTGTTTTTATTTTCAACAAAAGAAAAAGTTGAAAATTTTCAACTTGAAATTTTGTAAGTTCGACGTATTTTGGTAACATTCATATAAATGTCCTGATTTAGATTAGGCGAGTTTACTTGCGGCAAGTCTTTGTTTGTAGGAGAGAGGGGTAAGGGGAATAGAAATAAAAAAAATTGCTCGTACCAACAATTTTCTGGCAATTCGTTTTGTGTATTTCGTATTTAATGACATATATATATATATATTTAAATGTGAAAAAACAAAGTTCAAAAGAGAACGAAAATATTGCCACAAGGAAACTACTTTTGTGGTGAGAAACGTCGAACGAGCTAGTTGAATTTTAATTGCCAAAAAATTATATAAAGAAAAGTCCTTATTTTTGATGGCGGGCATGAAACTGGAACATCGGAATCCGAAAATTCCCACGGTGACAGAAAGAGTACATGTCTGGCTCTCGCATGAACTAGGATTATTGACTTCGCTCTAAAATAAACAAAATGGCGGACCTTTAAAAAAATATTTTTGGAAAATCGCCGATTTCTGACCAAAAACCAAGTTTAAAAAATAAGGAAGAACTTAACCGATTGGCTTTATCCTAGTTCATACGATAGCTATACACTCACAGAGAAACGTGTAAAAATTTGCGTTTTTAGTTTTTGAGTTATCGTGCCCGCCATTCACGTTTAAAGTTTGAGAAGCCCTTCAGCCGTCACTTGATGCAGACACAATAAATCGGCTATATCTTCAAGAGTTCTAGAGATTTGAAATTTTGTAGGGACATTCTTGAATTAGTGCAGATTCGAATTAAATAAAAAACATTTTGACGCCGTGAATGGGGGGGTGGGGGGCCCTTAAACGAAAATTTTAACAAACATTATGTAATGTTGAAAAACTATTAAGATTTGTTGAAAAACTCCTATAATATAAAATTATAAAGATGGGGCATACAAACTCAATAGCTGCAAGGTATGTTCATTCCTTTATATTTTTCCATTTTTAGGTTGTATGTAGTGGCGAAAACCTCTAAAACTAAAAAAGATGGACATAGGGAAATCCTCAAAACACAGAGTTTTTGTTTTTAATTTTTTTAAGTTTTCAATATTACCTATATTTCGACGAGGCGTACAAAAATATTCAAATTCCACTATGGTAATATCTTCTGGGCGGCCCCCAAGCGAAATTGAAAAATTATAAAATATGTCTCATGCCATAATTATAACGACTAAAATGAAGTAATGGCTAAGACCTACCGACAGATAAAATAGTGGTAAGGTTAATTTAATTTAGGTCGTCCAAGATGCGAATATTATTGGCAATTATAACGATTACATTTTTTTAGGAAAATGAAATATGTAAAAAACTGGTTTAGGTAGTGTACTGCTATCCGCGCTACATATAAAATAGCTATGCATATTAGCACATGTAAAAGAAATGAACGCGTATTTATTAGTTTATTTCGTTAATTTGTAACAATAAATAACAGATTAGTTTGAAATAAAAAATGTTCTAAATTTGTTGTTAATTTGAATACAGTTAATGTACAATTTCAAATAAGATAATACTAACGGTGGCTCAACATAATTCTGTGCAAGCTATGAAAAACTTCTTGTAGTGATACACATACATAGACGAAGGTTATTAAATAACTCAACCGATATATATTCTCCTGGCAATATAAAACACACCCGCAAACACATATGTAAAGCAGTGCTGCGACACCATGATAACCAGATCTGCAAAATTCATAATTACAAAGTAGTTACATATATACACAAAGCGGCAAATATATATACTTACGATTTGCGTGGAGCTCCTAATTGTAATAAAATGCTTAGACATGTCAGTGTTATTAATGTTGGCACAATAAACGGGTCTGGAAGATGTTCATGTATATGTCCATGACTAAAATAGAAATGTAAATTGAGTATTGTAGATATTAAAATTAAATCGAATAACTTACTAATGCGCTTTGATCCATGCTACACTGAGACCAAAATTAAGTGCTGACATGATGCCCAGTAGCAACAGCATAGTAATATGGAACGCGAAGTTTTCTAGCCCTTCAAAATATGAACCGTTCTCCTCATACTCAGCTTCATGTGAATCAAGCAATTCATTGTTATCTTCATTAGGAATCAAGTCTTGTTCAGAACCTGCATCAACTGGAACAGTTTCTCTTTGGGTTGGAACTACGGCCATTTCATTATTATGTTTTTTGCCAATTCGTTGTCGAATTCTCTTAAAAATACCCTTTGCTTTATCCCATGCCCAATTTTCAAGGTAGTCTTTGTAGGCATTAGAAATCTTTGTTAGAAAATAATACATAGAGGAAGGATTATTATTGGTGGCGTTTATAAATCATAGCTATTAATAATACTTACCACTAGAAAATAAAAGATGGTTGCCAGTGTTAATCCAATTCCACTACAGGTGGCTAATGAAATTGATATGAAAAGGACGCCAAACGATAGCGGTAGTGTTGTAATAATTTTTAACAAAACTTCGGACGATGCGCTTGAAATCCGTGTTAATCTTTTAAAATTATATTAATAATAAGAAGAAAATAAAGAATCAATTAAGAAAGACATCCACCAGAAATACTTACTTCAGTGCAACTTTGTGAAGAATGTTCCCATGAAATGTTAGGATAGTCCATATTATAAAAACTGCAACTATTGATAGAACTATGGCAGTTCCATGTATAATTATGGATACATAGAAACTGTAATTTGTGGGATCCGTAGAAATTGGCAAGAATTTTAAATTTAATAAAAACTTCTTCAATAGGCGACATGCTGTAAAAACCAACAACATATTAAATACAGTTTAAATTGTATTAACATATTATCGTCATAGTAAATAATTACCTGTTACAATATAAAGCGATTTACTCTGAAAGAATCCGGCATAGGGTTTTACAAACAATGCCTTTTCAGAACTTTGAAATGATACTATTTGATTGCGAAGAACTAAAAAGAGCACTGCACTTAAATGTGCCGGTAGCCAATGATAAAATTCCTGTACAATCTTAGACGATGTTCCGGCAATAGAAAATTGGTAACTGAAAATGTTTAAAAATTTTAGAATATTTATATTTTCAAAATATGTTCAACTACATACCTTATTTTATAACGGCAGCCAGGATTCAAAAACAGTTCTAATGACACTGGATTTTGTGTTGTGTTATATCCACTTGGTGTAGAGAATGGCACATTAACATATATCGATTTGTCTTTAGTATCGTGCCTACAAGAATACAGGTGAAGTTTGCTTTATGTATGTGAATATGTAATGTATATACATACGTTAAATGAACATGTCTATCAAAACCACGGGCCCATGGAATGCATATTTTAGCAGTTACTCCAAACTCCTTATCAGCACATTCTACGGGCTCAATATCAAATTGTACAGTGGGAAATGGTTCGTCCAAGCCTTTCATAGAACATGTATCGAAAAAGAAAATAAATATATTCAGTATACACATGATATGAAGCATCTTACCTTCAATGAGGATTTCACTGTGTATTGTACCCATAATTGTTTCATTTATGAGTGTTTTTGGTTTTGGTATAGATAGCTTAGGAGCTTTTATAGTGTATTTTCGTTCCTCTCTCTTGAAAGCGTCAATTTTCAGTGTAGTCTGTGCAAAGAAGTAAAATAAAAATGAATTTTATTGATCAGCAACTACAGGAATATTTGAAAGACTAACCGGTTTGTTTGTGGGGTTTAACCGAACAAGAATATGTGTCCAATCTGGATAGTATTTTAATATACGATGTAAGTCTATCAGTACCATATAACGAAATTTCCCATGAGATGGGATGGCGTGCACTAAATGAGAAAGTGATGTCCCTTTTTCACTATTCCAAAATTTGTAAAAATAAAATACTGTTATATTTACATAATAGCAACTACATTCTATGATACTGCAAATTTATATGATTCTAATTATAGGCTCGACAGGAAATATCATGAATAACTTTAAAATTCTATTTATTTAATTTTTTTTCAAAAATCGAAGGAAATTATCATTTACAAAATCACTGTATAGAAAAATGTTTATATTAAAATTTTCATCTTCTTAATTTTGCGATATCAATTTTTATATTATTCAAATACACGAATTTCAAATAGCAAAACTTTGCATTGGTAAATAATTATTACTTATTATTCTGTCCATTAATTTATATAAACGTTTTCTTACAGTCGCGTAAAGGAAAATTTCTTTGTAATCACTGTTTCGCTGTAATAGTTAAATTTATATGGAACTCCGGGTTACAATGGAAACATTTCTTGGATAATTTTGGACAGGTACAAATGGGTATTTACCCAATTTACCGGATATTGACGCATTGGACAATTAAGCACATTAACAGTAAATATGACGATAATTTATACATGAACCCAAAGTCATTTGATAATGGTATATTTTTTGTTTCTTTCTTACCAATATATTCCCGCGCTGTCGCTGTCATGAGCTTTACAACCGAAGATCCATTCATTTTCAAAATCTTCATAGCTATCAATTTCTATGTAAATTTTCTAAAAAATAATTTGTTTATTATAAAAATATAAAATTTTGTCTTTAATTTCTCAGCAAACCTTAAACTCCTTGTATTTCACCGTTGGCAACAAATGATTGTAATCGGCACGTAAACCATTTTTAAAAACTTTACGAAATGCAATTTTAGAATCTACATGCCAACTTGTTGATTTGGGAATATACACTTCATTCGATTTACGCTTGTTAAAAGGTTTCTGAAAGACCACATGCAAATATTACAAATCAATATTGGCAATAGAGTTTTTCGGTATCATACCACAAAATAGTGTACAGCTGTTTGGATGCGATGTTGTTTATCATTGGAAAAGAACACATTTCTGTTTTCATCAATCACGGATATTCCGAAAATGAACCTATTAATCACCAAAACCAACTGCAGGCACCACACAACTGATAAATGGTCACAACTCAGCCAAACATTGGGTATAGACGAAGTCTAATGAACAGATGCAAAAATTACGCATATTGGAGATAAACAAAATACATTGAGCTTACGGACCATTGCGTGAATATCGCTGAACTGTGATGTGGTTAAACCATCACGTACTAAGAGATCGCGGTTACCTCCACCCATGGAAATCGTAAGAACATGATCTAAGATTTTTGATTCATTCCCCGATTGAGGAATTCTATCTTGATAATTTGTGCAAACGTTCGTTTGTCGATTTGGCAGGTGTGTTGTTCGCTTGTTAGTAAAATATCTTTCAGTAGACGTGTAGAAGTTATTGATTTTGGGATCGAAATTTACGACAGGTTTATCCATGGGTGATGATATGTATATAATGGTGTTTATATATCTTGCTATTTCTGGATCTTCTAGAACAGCTTGGGCCACTTTTCCACCCATCGAATGACCGACAAGGATTATCGATTTATCCACATCATACCTCTTTTTATATAATCTTCTGACGGCTAAAATAGCAGTTCGGAGGAAATTCTTTTGATTCTCCAAATATCCTCCATACAAAGCCGAAAGTTGCTCCTCGAAATTCACTATAAAATATTCATCATTGGGAAAGAAGGTACTTGAAATTGAAAAATGGTTCGTTTACCGGTAAAGTAGTCCATATGTATACTCCGATCATTATCCATTCCTTTGCGCAACGCCACCGAAGCCAGGGAACGAACCTATTTAATTCTTAGTATCATACACATGGAAAAAAATTAGCACAAAATTGATCTTACTTGCTTGTAAGAACCTGCATTTCCGGGGACAAAGATAACCGGAGCCCCTTTCAACTCCATTTTATTAACATCCTGAAGTATTCTTCCTTCGTAGTAGTAAAAAAGTCCATAATGTGGAAACTCGGAGTTCTCATCAAAACTTACTTTCTTGGAATTAAAAAAGGGTCATTGTTGTTCCTTCTGAACGTTAACGTTAAACGTGAAAACTTACAGAAAATTGTGGAACTCCAAACATATAAGTCATGCGGCAAGCATTTTCCTCGACTTCAACAAATAGATTTTTTATCCCATATAGGAAACAAAGGAAGGACGCCAAAATGATCAATATCGATGCCTTCTTAAACATTTTGTTCGCGACTTTAGGGGTTTATCTTTGGACGATCGCTCTATAAAACTAAAAATCCTGCCGGTTGATTATGTGAAACGCTATTTCTCTATATGCCGTACAGCTACCCAACATCACAATAACACATGTACCAGAGCACACAATATTGTTTTATAAAACGTTTATAAGTTTTAATAGTCAGTACTTGCTACTCCTGCAGTTGTAAGGAAATGTAAAAAATGACACAGATGAAGGAACGTAACAAGGCCCATTGGTCGAAATACACAAATAAACAAACAAACATCTGTCAAATTGATATAGGGGTGGAAAACATTACGCTAGGTATGACAAAAAGTACGAAACATTTTTAGTGTACCTTTCCGTTCGTTTTGGTGAATCATGATGGCAGACATGGGCATATAGTAACCACGACAGATGGGTCTAGGATCCATCCATCCAACACTTGTCACATTTGCCCATTGTGTAAAAGCAAGCAGTATGGCTGCTACAAAAACACCAACATGGAATTACACCTTACATACAATAAAGCAAACCACCAATTACTCAAATTTGGAGTTCAGACTACCTCAGGGAGTCGGACATGGTATAATAAAATCACCATAGTGCATCATGACGATGCGTGAAAGGAGTGGGAGGGGACTTGTTTCCAATTTGTTCGAACGTTACTGGATCTTTGTGCACTAATGAACCGACCGATTTTAAAAACGTTCCACATTCGGAGAGAAAGTGATGAATAACGAACTCGAAGCAAAATTACCGTTAACTGGTTTTTTATTTACTCTGTGTTTACACATGCAACTTTTGTAAGCAACTCTGCTAAGTTCTCGGAAGAGAAAGGTATAATAAGTGACAAGAGGGAATAAATTCAAAAAAGAATCGAAGAAAGCAGCATCAGAGTTGCTTGAAAAAGTTGCATGTGTTAACCCAGACATAACGGCGATATCACTGAGACACGTAGAACAGTGTTGCTCAGCTCTTTACGTTTTCGTGACAACAAACCAAACGTATTCTCTCCCAATTTATATTTGCCGTTTGTTTAGCATAGGCGAGAAAGTAACAGTGCAATTATTATGAGCATCACTGACATAGAACGTCAATCAGCTGATACATTCTCCCTACAAAATAGGAATTGGCGGGGTTTTACACTTATCGGGATTGGTGTTGAGAGTTTCTCTCTATTGAGAGAGTATTTAGAGTTGCGCTATTTTTAATTTTGTAACAAGCGCATTTTTTGTTCAGAAAAGGTACGAATTGACATAAACCTACCAAAACAAAAAGTAGATTTTTTGCCTTCTTCTCCCAAATTTCAAAAAAATATACGCAACAAGTGGTTGTGTTTATTTGACATTTTTTAACACATAACTAAAATCGCGAAAAACGAATGAAAGGTTAAGATTTTTTTCAAAATCCAGTGGGGAATACCATGAAATATTTGTTTCATCCATAACAAAGTAATTACTTCCTAAATTTAAAAATTTGAGGGGTATCGTAATATACGAGCTTCCAAAAATTGGCAGGAAAATTTGGCACACATTTAGAACCTGAGATATCAGACTCAACCAATCCGATCGATAAACGTGTCTAAAGTACTCAATATATCGAAAGTCGATCTTGAAAAGTCGTCTTTGTGATTTCCTGCAAGATCAAAAGTCGACATCGGCTTTTAGACTTTTCAATACAAAAAGTCAATTAATCGATTAGTCGAAAGTCGATTTACTTATCCCTAGTAAATATGATGTTGTTCGCAGCATCGTAGCTGGTTATCGTCATCTAAACGAAGATCTAATTCATTTTATTCAAATAAGTTATTAGAAAAATACAGATTCGCAACTAGCCGTGGTGATTGTCGTGGATCGTGAGTGTATTGCCATTGAAGTCTGTGTCGTGTTTGCGTCCAAATTATGTTTTTGTGTTGATTTGTCCGTCCCTTTTGTTTGTTTCGTGTTTCGTACTATTTCTACATTGAGTTGTTGATTGTGATCAATTTCTATTTACTGCACTCCCTGTCAATATGGAGATTTTGCGATGTTTAACTCTAGGAGCATTTCTGCTATTTGGATTTGTGTTTTTCCATAGTCCCGAGGTGGAATCGTGCAATGAAGTTGTCTGTGCTCCGATCGTCTCCAAATGTTTATTAACACAGAGCTGTAAGTGTGAATCGAAGAATTGCTCCTGTTGGCAGGAGTGTCTGAAATGTCTCGGAAAGAAATACTACGAGGAATGCTGTAGCTGTGTTGGTAAGTCAAAAGATGTCAATCAAGATCTGTGGCATCAAATAACATGTATGGACAGAATTTTAACGAGTCTGAATAATAGTTAGATATCTAACACAAACAAACCCATCGCCTATTGGTTTCATTGACAGATTGCATGTGTGGTAGTGTTTGTTTAATTGGAATTTGATAAATTGTCGATAGCAAGCAATGGTTGGATCAGTATCGATAAATATATCGTGATAGTTTATGATTGCCATGTATATGTAATTAAATTGTAAAAGTAGTTTCATATTCAGTAGTGTTGGCGGTTTATTAGGGATACCATTTGTATTTTGTTTTTCCAAAATAGTCAGGCTGAATCCCAATTTTTGGAACAAATGCACTTTACGGACACCTCTCAGATAATTTTGAAATTTCTACCATAGGTAGCCCTTCTGATGCTGATTACAGCAACATACATTTTTTCGGGGGGAAATCAGTACTTCCCGAGATATGGGGTTCCAAAGTTCAAAAATACCCCCACTTTTTATTAAATATATTTAAGAATGCCACTTCGAAACGATTAAATTTTTTACAGGACATAGTCCTTATGGAGCTGATTACAACCACATAATTTTTTTTTGGGGAGAACTTCGTACTTCCGGAAATATGGGGTATCAAAATGTAATAAAAACCTACATTTTATACCCTTACTTATTATCCGACAACAAATTGAGTTATGAGAACAAAATTTTCTTTAAATTTAATTTTTTTCTGAATAGCCGGCCTTCGGCCGGGGATTTAAGACTATCTTCTATGGACAGGTGGAAATTTGGGCTGCGCGAGCAGCATTCTCTTTTAATTTCAATTTTTACTGAATAGCCGGCCTTCGGCCGGGGATTTAAGACTTTCTCCTATGGACAGATGGAAAATTGGGCTACGCGAGCAGAATTCTCTTTTCATTTAAATTTTTTTCTAAATAGCCGGCCTTCGGCCGGGGATTTAAGACTTTCTTCTATGGACAGGTGAAAAATTGGGCTACGCGAGCGGAATTCTCTTTTAATTTCAATTTCTTTTTTAAAAGTTATACGTGATTGAATTAAAAGTAAATCATATTTAATAAGCTTCATTACTAAATCCCCGGCCCCAGCCTATTTTTTCCAAACCCCATTTCTCAAGAAGTATGGACTTCCTCCCATATAGTAACATATTTATGTAATCATGTAAATTATACATACCTCTGCTAATCCAGAACAATCCGAGTGTCCCTAAAGGAAAAAATCCTTAAATCAAAGAAATAACCATATAAGCTTATTTTTAAAATTTTGAACCCCATATTTTCGGAAGAACGAAGTTCCCCAAAAAAAATTATGTGGTTCTAATCAGCTCCAAAAGGACTATGTGCTGTAAAAAAATTAAACGTTTCGGAGTGGTATTCTTAAATATGTTTAATAAAAAGTGTGGTATTTTTTGAACTTTGGAACCCCATATCTCGGGAAGTACTGATTTCCCCCCGAAAAAACGTATGTTGTTGTAATCAGCATCAGAAGGGCTACCTATGATAAAAATTTCAAAATGATCTGAGAGGTGTCCGTAAAGTGCATTTAAGCCGGGAAGACTATTGTTTCGGATCTAGCCACTGACCCTAATCAGTTCACTTAGTTTTTGTTGGGATATTCTCCTCAGATGCTATTTATTGCTTCTTTACAAAAAAACCTTTCATGTTTTGCAAAAACCAAAACAGTAGTTTCATAATTATTTGTGGTGTAGTTCCATAATACAACTATTTTATTACATTCGTATGTCAAAAATATTTTGCAAAAAGAAAACGACTCATAGATTTTTTACACAAATTAATTCAGAAAATGTTAGTAAATTTATTGCTGAACATGCTTTTCAAAATTCGGAGATTATACAAACATGGCATAACTACAGAAGGTAGTCTCATTTGAGAATTTGAGCCTTTTAATTTTGAATTTATGTTTTAATTAGTTTTTTTATATAATATGAAAAATTAATTCCAAAAAATTTTATGTATTTCAAATGGCATATTTTTAATAAATTAAACAAAATAGATTTTCTAATGCTGAACATTGCTCTCAAGATTTAACCATGGTTGTTACATCTTATTTTTTAGAGGCATGTAATTTCTAAATTTTTATAAATATAAATTATTTAGCAATTATTGCCACTGAACATTTAAATTTTAAAAGCTGAATACTGTCAAAGGTAAATTTATGAAAAAATTAGAAACATATGACTGCATGAGACTACCTTGTATAATTATGCCATGGTTACAAACATATGGTATGTTCCCTTACTGCTAGAATCTACTAGTTTCTACTATTTTTGTCGATATCATATAGGAAAATTTGTTATCGTAGTAAAAAGTTGTAGATTCTTGCAGTACGGGAACAGACCAATAATATTTAAATTTGGAGATGGGGATAAAATTTACCTCTTCGCTCATATATTTTTTCACTTTATAGTCTGCGAAATAAATGTACGAATTGTTTGCATATATGAAGTATGTGTCTGTTTTTTATTTGTTTGTGGACAAAAATTCAATGTGTGAGCTATTGCATTATAATGGTGCAAAATCTATGATTGTTTTTACAATTCTTTGCATTTCTGACTGATAGTTTCGCGCAAAAGGCGCTTCATGTAGTATTCCATATTATCCATACGACCTTGTGGGAAGAATTCATGTTGCACCACATCATTGCAGACGAAGAAAACAATGAGCAAAATGTTCACATTATGACAAAATGGACGTGTTATCTTCGGTAGTGACTCTTCAAAATGACCATATGAAAAAAAAAATCTTGAACTAATCGGGACCGCCAAAATCTGAAAGCTTATGATGGTAGAATATAAATCCAGATGGGTTTTAAATTATTACTTAAGGTTTTTGTTTAACCCCCTTTTTCATTTTTTCGATTTGGGGTGGGTTTAAAAAAAGTACTGATTATCACGTGAACTACTAGATGTACTGGTTTTCACTTTTTATCAAATTTTACCCCTTAACAAGATCTAAAAATTTTGCTTAGAGATATTATCCAAAAAGCAATATTCGCCCATGTGCTGCATTTAGAGTTTGCTCGAATGTGAAACATTTTCCCAAATTTGGTGTGCTCCATTCCGAATTGGGAATATAATTCGATCCTGGTCTGCAGCTGTCCACAGCTTGCACACACTTTGTCTTTCAGGACTTTCATTACTCTCCACAATATTTTACACATTGTTGTGCGATCAACACTTATATTTAAATCATTTTCCACTACCCTCTGAAACCCACCAACAGCAAGACATCTAAATGTACTTGCTAACTGGAGGCTTTCGGGAATGGCACCCTTGTGTATGAAAGGACCCACTTCTCTCAAAATATCCATAAATGCTTATTTTAACACGTTCCAGTATCATTAGACTTTTTCTGGTAGAAACCAGGGCAATTAATAAGCCAGCAGGCATATTTTTTTCTTAATTTTGTTTGTAAACAAATTGCAAATGTTTTTTATTGAACACATTTCGTAACATATTGAACACAGCTATGCTTTCGAGTCGCACTTTCGCTCGAAATTGAGCACACCATTTTGCACAACATGGGAATTCAAAAACTCTCGGAACATGTCACATGGGCGATTATTTTTCGCACTGGGTTAGAACATGCAATTAATTCGTTTAACAATGTACAATAGGAAGATAGTCAAAGGAATAACAACCCACTCTTCTCAAGCCCCGTTTGGATTGGATGCCTTTTTCACATGGTTATAGTCTCACAAAGCTTTCAGATGAAAAACATGTCACAGTGTCATTAATTTAAATATACAATTGGTATGTTCCCGTACTGCAAGAATCTACTACTTTTTACTACGATAACGAATTTTCCTTTATGATAACGGAAAAAATAGTAAAATCTTGTAGATGCTTGCAGTACGGGAACAACCAAATTTGTTTATTTATTATAGAGTTCCATATCTATTTAACGGAAAACTGTCTGTAATTATTAATTAATTGCAACTGGAATTAGTTTCCAGACTTGAAGAATGACTTCATCATTTTTATCTAATAATTAATTATCCACATTTAATATTATTTATACTTCTTTTTAGAACTTTGCCCAAAACAAAATGATACACGAAACTTTTTCTCCAAAAAGTCGCACGTTGAAGATTTTGAAGGCGTTCCCGAACTTTTTGATGTTTTAGTATCTTCCCCAGCAGATGAACTCGATTTCAACTGGAACATTTTTACGTTCCCAATTGATTTTGATAAAGTATTGTCTGGTCCCAAACTTCACAGTTTTCCTATGGAAAACAATGATAAACATTTAGATGGAACTGCTAAAGAACGGAACAACATGGGTGTTGTCAATTGTACAGTGATTTATCTTGATCAGTGCATATCGTGGAATAAGTGCCGTCAAAGTTGTCAGAGTACCGGAGCAAGTAGCTACAGGTAATACAACAAAAATATCGATGCTATTGAGGAGAAAATAACAGCCAATATATAATTTTTAAGGTGGTTCCACGATGGCTGTTGCGAGTGCGTGGGTTCAACATGTATTAATTATGGCGTAAACGAAAGTCGTTGCAGAAATTGTCCCGAAGCAAAGGATTTAATAGACGATTTTGACGATGCTCTAGATGAAGAAATGCAAGATTTTGGCGACAATATGGGACCATTTGACGGATCTGTAAATAGCAACTACTAAACTCCAACTAATACTCGTCTTTAAATATTGTATTTAGAAACCATTAATATACTTATTATGTATATTGTTACTTTAGAATTTAGTATATAATAGAAAGCAATAAAAATGCATATGTATACAAACATATAACTCGGATCACAAAATGTCAGATTTTGAAACGTACATATATTGTACGTTCCAGAGTCAGAACATACCTTTTTTATATAATTTATATTTACTTCCCTCTACATGTATTAAAACTATTCCGTTTTATACTTTTTTTTTTTGCATTTTTTACAGCCTTACAGCCTTACCTAAAATTCAACTAGTTCGTTCGACGTTTTTCACCACAAAAGTAGAACACATGTATTTATATGAATGTTACCGAAATACGTCGACCAAGGTATATTTATAAGGTAACCGTATCAAGGCAGCTGATGGTAACATTATATGTCAAACAGAATTTTGTTATTTTAATTCGCCGTAGGTAGATAAAAAGAGAATTTAAATTTAAAAACAAAAACAATGCGTTTGCTTTTTATTGAAATACATGTTGTGAAAGAATTAAAAAAACCAATAACATAAATCTGGAATATTGGACTTAAATTTTTTGCGGAGCAAAACTATGCGGTGATTATCTTATACTTCAGCCTCTAACAATACCATAGTTATGACCTTCATAGAAAATGAAATAAAGTTATTGGTCCATTTCAAAATATCATTGCCAAAACTATTGGTTTTGCCTTTGACCAGAACGGAATGAACATCATAACTTAATGAAGTACAGATGGATGGGCACACAGATATGACTTGAATTTCAGTTGATACAACAGATAACATAAGAACAAACTCTACCCTTAAAGGAGATGAAATTTAAACAGAAAAAAGATAGTGGATTCTACACCCAGAATATTTTGTCCGTATTTGTGAATCTTGGAGCAGTTAAATTTTGCTAGATTTCCGACACCGAAACACGTTTTGTATGCCTTTATCATGGTATATTTAAATTTGTTTCGAATTTCATTCCATGGAATGCATTAAAATTCAAGGATAAATAGTCAACGCCCGCTTCCGTTCCTAAGTTCTTCATTGAATTTAAGTCGCGGTTTGATGTTCTTTTTCAATCACCAATCTGAATTTGCACAAACATTCATAATTTTAAAAATTACTAAAAAGTAAACAAATATTTTTAATATTTCAAAATGCTGAATTCTGATTGGTTGAATGAAATTCGCTTCAAATTTGATATGTTACGGCGAATCAATTATTATTTGCCTTGTTAACTATTTTGACCAAGGTATATTTAATAAGGTAGCCGCATCGGCCCAGCTGTTGGACAAATAAATGTCAAAAATGTTGTTGTAATGTTGAACCAAAAAAATAAAAAATAAAATTATGAATGAAAATCTCCGAATTTCGAAGAGATTTTTTGGCAATACTTTTATTAACATTTTCTACAAGAATTTGTGTAAAAAAATCTTGCCAATCTGTTTGTTTTGGCAAAATATTTTTGACATATCAAAATACAACAACCGATGTTTGTTGTAGAAATTCGCCGATGCGGCTACCTTGTATATCTACCTTGATTTTGACATATCATGTTCCCAATTCGCCGATGCGGCTACCTTATGTATCTACCTTGACGTCGACGTACAAATTTTCAAAGTTGAAAAAATTCAACTATGACAGAACGTAGTTTTGTTTTTTTTCTTTTGTTGAAAAAAGAAACAAAACATAAAGAAATATAGTTTTTTTTTCAATAAGAATATGAAATATTTCAACACATTTTATAATTTCTTAATTTTATTCCGCGATTTTGTTTAGTTCGCTAAGAAAAATGGATTCGACGTATTTCGGTAATACGGCCGTACAAAACATTTTACCATAGTGGGGAAGTTGAATATTTTTGTACGCTTCGTTGAATTCGGTACATGGTATAATTATAAAAGGTAACAGCAAATCCCAGCTGATTTGATTCCAACGTAATACTAGTGTCAATATGAATTTGACAAATTATGTTTTTAAAAATCACCCAACAGGAAAATTGGGAACGCATACAATTTGAAATTGTTCTTTATTAATGTGCTCCCGTATTCAATTTACTCAATCTGCCTGCTGGGAAAGTTTGAGGAAGCAAATCTTTCTTGAAGGAATAACTCGCTATTCCCAGCATTGTCATATGTGTTACCCATATTTATGGCAATGGCTCAATTAAAGGAAAGATGTGGAAGCGATAAAAATATAAATTTGATAGATTTTCATTCATGTTTTTCAATTTTTATTTTGAGGATTCGAAAATATTCCATTTTCAAAATAAAAATAATTTGATGATAATTTGTTTGTTTACATTTTTCTGTCAAATGAGTTGACACTAGTAGAACTTACAACAACAAATTTCCATGTGGTTGTTGTATCGTTTTTTGTACAACAACACTTGCTGTTACCTTTTATTATTATACCATGAATTCGGTATAATGATTAAAAAGTTTGCCACATTAATCGACTTGATATCTGAGTCAAGGTACTGATTCCTAATTATTACATTAGGTTGGGGAAAAAGAAATCCATTATTTTTATATGAACTATAGAACTTTATTTAACATGCTTCGGAAAGTGCGATTTGGGCCAAATATACACCGTTTTGTTGTATGATTTGTTGCCATTTTAAAGATAACTTCATAATGCCTCGCAGACGTCCTGCTCTCTATTTGCAAAAATACCAATTTTTATCATTAATTTGCAATGCAAGAAAAATATGATAATCGCTTGGTGCAAAGTCCGGATTGTATGGCGGTTGCATTAAAACTTCCCAACCGAGCTCCCAAAGTTTCTGGCGAATCACTGCAGATGTGTGTGGCCTAGAGTTGTCCTGGTGGAATACGATATCTCTCCGTGTGGCCGTTTCTGGCAAATTGCTTTCTTCAAACGGCCCAGTTTTTGACAGTAGCGATCAGAATTCATCGTTTGTCCAGTGCCACCAAATGCATAGCAGAATCTTCCTGGCCGTTAGCCCTGGTTTGGCCACCGTTTGCCCACGATCTTTTTCGTATCCAATCACCATCCGTTTAAGAAATGGGTCTATCTCATTCCGTTTGGTCAAGGCTTCCCAGATGGAAATTGGATCCATCCTATTTTTTCTGTTAATTGGTGTGATACCCAAACATCGAGCTTATTTTTGAATCCAGCTTTGTGTGAATGGTTTAAAACTGTTTTATGGTTAATATTTTTCTTGATATTTCGCATTTGTATTGCTATAAAGTTTAAATAACAATAAAAAGTAACAATTTTTAATAAAAAAATCAATAAATAAAATATTACAAATAAATAAAATTACAATTGGGCAACACACATTACAACTTAAATTACAATATGGCAACACGAATCTTTTTGGACCATCACTTTCGAAGATTCGAATCCGCATCTCGCATTTTTTTGTTTCTCCCATTTATTCAGAATAAGGCGAGAATGTGAAAGAGAAAAAATGTTCACAAGCGAGATATCTCCCTAGTAAATAGACAGAATAACGGTTTTTATTTTCTTTTACCAATATTAGGTTTGTCTGATAACTAGCTGAATGAAAAATAGCAAAGTTATCGAACAACATCCAGTAAATTCGGCAACAAAACGATAACACTAACGCTTGAAGTTGATGTGAGTTGCGCTTCGGAGTTAAATATATCCTAACAATTTTCGTGCATTAACGCGATAACAAAAAAGCCTCATCGCGAACATTCTACTTAGCCTTTAAAGGGTTATCGGTTATCGAAAATAAACGAAAATGCATTGCTCTTTGGAGTTAAATTTATTTTAACTTTTTTTTAAATGCACACCGCGGCCATTCTGCTTAGCCTGATCGTCACCATATTGTTGAATTATTGATAATAAATGACGCAACGGATGGCACAATGGACCCATGCACTGGATGTGCCTGAGACTTTAAAATTGATACGTTACGAAATTTTAAAAGAGTATTTGTTGATTTTGTAACTGTTTTATTGGTTTAAATTTTTTACTAATTTAGTGATATTTTGAATATTTTTATATCTTAATTTAAAATCAATATATAGGAATACATGGTCAGAGAGATCATAAAATTAAAGAAAAAATTCAACGATGGTAATCGAGAAATAAGTTTATACCTTAAATTTCGATTCTTGGTATTCGATAACATGTTTGATCGAAATTTGATTTACAGATCCCTAAAGTCGCGCCTTTTTTTCTTTGTGACATTTGTTTTTTTCGTGGATATTTGTGTATTTTGACCAATTAGAGGGTATTGGCCATTATATTGTTAAATTATTTCTCCCAGGCGTTAAAAGCTATACGGGATTAGGGAAGTCAATATTAGTTGTAAATGTGAACTATATAGTAGAAGTGTATTCGGATTGGAGTACAAGTGTATAAAGTAAATAAACCAGACCGACCCATAAACATAATAACAACAAAATGACCCAATCTCGAGAAGATGGATCTGCCGATTCAATTCGATCCAGATATGAGGAATTATGCAGAGAACTCAATATGGACAGGGAGACTGAAGAATTGTCTTGGAATAAATTTATCGAAATTTCGCAAAGATTTTCTTTGGAGGTAAGATGTTTGCCAATTGGCTTCAATACCTTTCGGCAATACACAAAGAAAAAATCTTGCTTTCGTTGCAGGGAGAAACTCTTCATTGGTTTTGCTGTGCCCTATATGCTGCTTGTCGTGGATCGTATACACCGACAGTAGGTGGGACCAACGATGTCGTCTTGGGCAACTGTATATCTGTAATTAAGTTGCTACGCAGTTGTAATATGAGGTACGTTAGATTGTGAAATGTTTACATATTACGGACAATTTTTTACCAACGAATTTCATTTTAGCATTCACGAATTCACATCCAAAATGAGAAAGTGGCACGAAATGGCGAAACTTCCAGAGTCGTTTTTAAACCAAATCAATAAAATGGAACGCAGCTATAGCATAACATCAAATGTTTTCATTCGTTATGCAGATATTTTTGAGCAGCTTTTCGTACCACCACCAAATGAAAAGAAGAGTTGCAAATTCAGGTATAATCACTTTTCTATTTTCGTCTGTTTGATCTACTAAACTTATTTTTCAATACAGATCTGCAAAGTGCCCTTATGGCAAATTGTTTGAGATATGTTGGTGTCTGTATCTTTGTGCTAAAAATCAGAACAAAGTTACAGACATTGTCATGTCTTTCCACCTATTGATCTGGTGTATAGACTTGGTCTATAGGAATGTATTGAATGAAAATCCTGATCTCATAAATCCCAAGTTTGTGGGTGTACCGCCAAAATGGGGCAAACCCGAATTCGACATAAGAATCTTGAAGGACTATTGCATTATTGAGCCACTTTGCAGTATGACAAATGCATCGCCGCTAGATGCCAAAAATATGAAGGACACATTTAAGGGAATCATTAAGACGTTTTTGAATGCTAATGTTTGTAGAGAATTTATATTTCGCATATTAACACTCTGTCTAATGACGATATTTTTATTTAGACTTTGTATGGCACCGAAGATACATTGATCTCGAATGCAAATTTTGAAAGGAACTTAAGGTCATTGAAAGGTGCATATGAATTGTATGTTTTGAATATGGCCGAATTAGACGAACGAATTTTATTGGACTACCGTAAAATTAACAGTTCTCGTAAGTTCAAATACCTTATAAAAATGAACATTTAATAATAATATTTTTTAATAGACGAATCATCTGGAATAAAAATTGACTTGCATCCGGTAGGAATATTGAAATAATATAAAAACGTATTGATTTGTAATGTAAATGATTTTTAGGATATAAAATCGTTGATGCCAAATACACCCTATACCCGCAAGGAGAGCCTTCCAAGCAAAGATGGTGTATTTGATCCCGTAGCAAATGCTACCAATAATGTTAAAAAATTACGAGAAATTTCCCATATTACAGAGCCATCTGAATTTATAAGGTTAGTATAGCATTTTGCTGTAAAATACAATAAAAATGTATTTCAAATTAAATTGACTTTTCTAGGAAATCGACTAGTGAGGATGTTTTGAAGAAAATCCATGATAAAGTGAACTACATGTCCAAGTTGTTTAGCAACGAATTCCCTAACAAAGAGGAGTCCGTCAACAAGTTTCAACTGGCAAAGTCATTGTATTACTATTTGCTAGACAAAATACTACACTTCGAAATCCGACAAAAACCTATCGATCTCAATGTTCTTTTTCAAAAGGATAGCTTTAATACAACGTTAATTGCATGCAGTGTTGAAATTGTTCTTGATGCATACGATTCTCCACTAAAGTTTCCATGGATTTTAAAATGTTTCGGTATTAATGCTTTTGAGTTCTACAAGTTGATTGAGATCATAGTGCGAAGTCACGACAATATTCTCAACCGTGAACTTATAAAACACTTGAATTTAATCGAAGAGACATGTCTTGAATCCTTGGCTTGGAAGAAGAATTCTCCTCTATGGGAATTGATAAAGAGGGAACCTATGCCATTACCAACCTGGTCAGAAGTTAAAGTTGGGCACATAGACAGCACGGAGCCTCAATGTATGTAATAGTGTTTAAACTTAATGTTTTCATCTATAATTTATATATACATATATTTTATTAATTAGTACAATCACCAATGAATTCCGCCTTTGATACATTTAGTACATCGACTACACCTATAGTGAATGAATCTGTCAGAAGAGACCTTTTTAACACCCCAAGAGGTAATCACTTAAAAATGAATTGTATTAAGATAGCAACGATAACACGACTCTTCAAATTACAGAAACAACATCGGCTAATAGGACAACTGACCTTAATAGACAATTAAATGCTCCAAGACGTTCAACGCCATTGAAACTATTTCTCAGAAAGGTATATATGAAATAAATTGTTTGAAATTAATTCTTCTAATACAATAACCTTTATATGAATGTAGTTTTATAAACTTGCTTGGTTACGTATAAAGGAATTGTGCAAGGAACTAGACCTTGGCGAAGATATGATTCAAAAAATATGGACCCTATTTGAATATTCAATAACACAAAAAACTGAGTTAATGCAGGACAGACATTTAGATCAAATTTTTATGTGTGCAATATACCTATACATAAAGGTAAATGCAATAGAGTGCTTACATTTCTGGTAAAGTAATTATGTTTGATTTCACAGGTCGGAGAAGTTAGCGGAAAATTGTTCAGAGATATTATGAAATTTTACAGAAAGCAGCCACAGGCTACCAGCAGCATATATCGGGAGGTCTTAATAAAAACTGAAAATGGAGAGAAAAGTATGTGTTGAGATTCATTGAATTTTATTAGAAGTTGTGTAAATTTGTAATATTTTGTTTCAGTTGTCGGTGACATTATAAAATTCTATAATGAAATTTATATGCAAAAGATGACGCCATATGCATGGAATTTTAGCAATAGACAAGAACGAGCCGTGAGTATTTTTTGCGAAAAAGAATAAACGGTTACATAAACCATTACAATCCGTTTTCAGGATAGCGATCTTCTGCTGTCGCCACACCCGACTGAGAAACAGACTTTTCCACGACAACTTTCTAGTAACCACTGCTTCTTTGTTCACTCTATGGACAAAAATGAAATGGAGAAGTACACAGCATCACCAAACCAATTGACATTTGAATTTTGTCGCAGTCCTGGAAAGGTACCAAATAAAATAAAAATTGTGACTGTTTCACTCACTATTAATTAATCTGTTTTAAGGACCTCGAGAAAATAAACGCTATTATAAGCAGCAAGGGTAAAAGAAATCTTCCGTTCGGCTTAAATGATACAACAAATGACGCAGACAGAAAACGAGCTAGAGGAGGATCTGGGAATCAAGTCCTTTTGAAGATGATAAAAGATCGCCAACAAGAACATAAGTAATATTCAGACTATCTAATTTATCCCTATACGACAAATAAAACCTTTGTAGTTTAGAATGCCTACATTTAGATTTTTAGAAATGAAAACTACTACTACTACAACTATCAAACAAATAAAATAATGAAGTAATCTGTACATATAATACGCTAATTAGGAACCATTAACTTTTACCAAATTAATTTAAAAATGTGAATTTCTATGAAAAATTTGTCATCGTGAATTGTTTGAACTCATAAATTATAATTTTGTATTTTTTTTATTTATGGTGTGTTATTTTAATGATATCCTTTAATAATTAATTCAAATTGTATTTAATTTGATATACATACTATATAACATAACTATACTATATACATATTTGAATTAACAACTCGTTGTTTTAGAATGAATTCCAATAAATATGTACGTGTACATACAAACGTTTAATATTATTTTATAATTATAAACTATTTACATCGTAAGTATAACCTAACCAATTCACATATGCTTACAAAATTGTGTACATGAGAGTGAGTTAAGAGAAAAATGTTGCCAGTTGTTTACTGAGAATTTTGGTATGTTCCAGCACTATTTTATTTTTTTACTATTTTCTGTAGGTATAATAAAGGAAAATTTGCTATCGTAGAAAAACATTCTACCTATTTGCAGATTCTGGAACAGACATTTTATAAATTAGTGGTATTTTTCCGTACTACAAGATTCTATTTTTTACTACGAAATTAGTAGATTCTTGCAGTACGGGAAAAAACCATATTAATGCTAAAATTTACTCTGTATAATATTCATATTTTGGTCTGTTCCCGTACAACAAGAATCTACAACATTTTACGATAACAAATTCTCCTTTATGATATCGATAAAACCAGTAGAATCTTGCAGTACGTGGACAGAACAATTATGTTCTGTTCCCTTACTGCAAGAATTAACTACTTTTTACTATTTTTTCCGATATCATAAAGACAAATTTGTTATCGTAGTAGTTGAATTATTTATTTATTATTTATTAATTTTATTTTTTTCCTGGATTTAATTTTGTTTCTTACGCTCATTTAAATTATACAGTCAGATAATGAATTTTTCAACTAATTTAGGTAATATTGTTAGTGATAATAGTTTTCTTAGAAGTCAGTTATGCAATTTTAAAAACAATATTAATGTAGGATATGTAAATCTCAGAACTTTTAATTTGAGTAAGAATACTTTTAAAATCCATGAATTGAGGAATATTTTAGAGGGTGATAATCTTGTAATTTTTGGCGTAATCTTGACAGAAACTTGGTTAAAGCCTATTGTTTCCACAGAAGCTATACAAATACCAAGTTATTTTTGTTATAGGAGTGATCGTCCTTGTAATAGAGGAGGTGGTGTTGTAATGTATGTTTCTCAGAATATTAAACATAAATTTGTGTGCAGAGGAAGTTCTTATGGAGTTGTTGAATATATTTTCTGCGAGGTAATTGTAAGCAATTGTGTGTTTCTTGTTGGTGTGGTTTATTTGCCACATGGCGATATTGTGGCTTTTGAAAATGAAATTTCTGATCTTGTTGTTAGGTACTCAAATGTTATTATTATGGGAGATTTCAATAATAATATGTTTGATCTGCAGCGAAGTTTAGTTGTAAGGGAAATTTGTAGCAGATTAAATTTATCTGTTGTCCACAACTCAATGCCCACACACGTCGATATTGCGCATACCTCTACTTCTTTGTTGGATTATTTTTTTGTGTCGTGTCTGAGTTTGGTAGCATGTTCAAATCAGTTTTTGTGCCCTGGTATTTCTGATCACTCGTTCATTTTTCTATCAATTAATGTTCCCAGTTTTTGTGTGCAGAGTTTTTATGAATATGCAGATTTCAGTTCTGTTGATCCTGTGGCGCTTTCCAGCGCCTTTAATACATACAACTTTGGTGAGCTTTATTCTGTGGCAGATGTTGATGCCCAGCTTGATATATTGAACTGTGGTCTTCGGCACTTGTATAGTGTAGTTCCTGTCAAAAGGAGATTTTGTAAAATTAATAAAGATGACTGGTTTAAGTCTGCTGAAATTCGGTATCACTTGTCTCTTCGTGACATTTCTTATAGGTCCTATCTTCGGGACAAAAGTGTTGAAAATTGGAAATTGTTTTGTCGCTGTCGTAACCGAGCCAAAAAAACTATAAGAAAACTAAAATTTATTGCTCATAGGGATATGTTTGCTAATAAATCCACAAAGGAAGTGTGGTCAATTTTAAATAAAAACGGTTTGTGTACTGATGACAGAGAAGTCGGGAATGTTGATGTTGAGGCTCTGAATTCAGCTTTTGTTTCGAATCAATCCGTAGATGTTTTTGATGTTTCTTGTATTCCTGTTGATGCTTTTGATGGTATTTCCTTTCGTGCAATTGATTATGCTGAGATTGTTGATGCTTTCAATAAAATCAAGTCCACGGCAGTTGGTTATGATGGATTTCAGCTAAAATTTCTAAAACTTGTTTTCCCCCTTGTTGGTCAATTTTTGTTGCACGTTGTCAATTCTATGTTAACAATGTCTGTGTTTCCAGAGATGTGGAAAATTGCAAAAATAGTGCCAATTCAAAAAAAGAATGGTGATTCTAGTGAATATAGGCCTATATCTATAATGCCGATTCTTTCTAAAATGGTTGAGTATGTCATGAAAGATCAAATGCTAGTTTATATTGGTGAAAATTCTCTATTACATGAGAGCCAGTATGGGTTTAGGAGTAATCGCGGCACTGCATCTCTTCTCGTTGGATTGACTGACAATATAAGGAAGACTGTTGGTACGGGAGGTTGTTGTGTGTTGTTGTCAGTAGACTTAGAGAAAGCCTTTGACAAAATTAATCACGCTAATTTAATAAGAAAATTGCATCGTTTGTTCAATTTTTCGTCCTCAGCTTGTAAGCTTATTTCGTCGTATTTGTTTGGAAGGAAGCAGTATGTTTGTTGTAGGAATGTTGTTTCTGGAATGCTCCCTGTGAGTAGTGGTGTACCCCAGGGGTCTGTACTTGGGCCTCTATTGTTTGTTATGTATGTTAATGATTTGCTAAGTTGTATTAGTAGTAGGAGCTGCATGTCATTTGCATTTGCTGATGACTTGCAGATTTTGTTTAAAGGAGAATATGTGTTTTTAGATGTTTTGCAGTCCTCTATACATTTTAATATCAATGTGTTAGTAACGTGGTTATCTGCAAACGGACTCTCAATTAATACACGTAAGAGTAAAGTTATGTTTTTTGGGAACTTGCAAGAGAATTCAGTAAATGTTTCCATTTATAATAATTCTATAAATGTTGTAAGCTCTATGAAATGTCTTGGTTTGTTTCTTGATAGTAGTTTGGTGTTTGATGTGCATGTTAATTCTTTGGTGTCCAAGGTAAACTTTATTTTAAGAAAGTTGTACTCTTTGGATATGGCTCCGCCTAAGAGCATTAGAATTCAATTGGCCCATGCATTGATTATGCCAAATTTTTTGTATTGTATTGAGATTTTTGGGGGTTGTTGTGGATATGTTTTACGTAAAATTAAACTATTGTTCCATAGGGTTATGCGATATGTATATTGTGTTAAACGTCGTGATCACATTTCTCCTTACGTTAAAGAGTTCCTCGGTTGTACCTTTGAAAGTTTTGTGAGTTTAAGGTCAATGTTGTTGTTCTATAAGGTATTTAAGTTGCAGACTCCTTCCTCTGTAGTTGATTTGTTTATGTTTTCTAGATCTGTTAGAAACATACAAATACTTGTTCCGCGTTTGTGTCCTTTATTGGAAAAAGCCTTTTTTGTACGAATTTCTAGAATTTTTAACACCTTACCGCCTTCTCTTAAAACATTTAACTCTTCCTTAAAATGTTATCGAACTCATTTATACGATTACTTCAACCTCAATTCATCTTAAATTCATAGGTTTTGCTTATTTGTTTGTGTTTTTATTGCATAACTGATTTCAACATTTAAATAAATTTAACTATAATATATTATATTTTTTTTATATTTTTTTTTTAATTGATAATTGTGATATAATAATAAGATATTTGAACCTGTAAATTGAATTTAGTGGTTGAGAGTAGATATAATATTGAAGTCCTTTGCCCTATGTGATAGGTCGCTGCATCAAATAATGGAATAATAATAATAAAAATGTTTTTGAAGTACAATGGTTCTGAACCCCTCCAACTGAATAGTCGTTAAGATAACATTAAGCTAATACACTGTTAGTTTTAAGCTTTTGGAGTAGTTTATATTATATTTTGTTGTTTTTTGAATCGCTTTTGGCCCTTTGGGCTAGATTCTCGTTTATGAAAAATAAATTGAAATTGAAAAGTAATAGATTCTTGCAGTACGAGAACAGACCTTTTATGTATTACTGTTTAAAATAAAAATGTTCGTCCTACAATTTAAGCATTAGGCATAATAAATTTTCTTTTATTATAACGAAAAAATAGTAAAAAACTTCATTATTTTTGTGATCTTTCTTTATAATAAACTATATTTTTGTCCTAACTTTCACGAACGAACTTCTTACAAATATGCCTAATACTTAACGATGACAATCCTCACAAAAATTAATGTTGACGCTAAGGCTGGCAATCCTTACCCAATATTTCAGATTTATGCTGTTATTTATTTTATGCATACATTTCACAATTAAATATAAATTTTATCATTACAAAACCTAAATGTAAAAGGGAGAGATATATGGGCTATTATATATATAAATATATATATATATATATTCCTTTTATTTCGCCTTATCTTGGGTATAAGGACCTAATTTGTTTGGCCCCTTCATGTTCCGATTGTAATTTTGACTATCTTTATCCCTCTCCATTTTATTCCGAATAGCTAATTTTCTTTGTTACTAATGTTGTCTGGATTTTACTGAAAGAATTTTATGCCATTTATTGCCATCGTTTTTTCTTTCTGAAATGTTTTTCTGCTGAAGTTTTAAGTGTTACGTATGAACATGCTATTACAGAAAATATTCGATAATAATGTGGTTCGATAACACATTGCTGGCAAATATCAGTCATCAATTTGTGTTGCAATGGATTTCTCATCACTAAAACGAAATTTATTGCATACAATGAACAATTTCGAGACGACTATTAACCATCTGCGCCGTTGCCGGTCCGAAAATAAAGATCTTTTGGAAGTTACCAATCTAATTGACCATGTAGTAAAGTATGGCTGTGAAAATAAAGCGCAACAACAAAGAATAATAGATGAAATCATCCGTTTTGTCACCAACAATAACTCGATTCCAGACGAGATTCTCGTCGTTTGTGTTGTTGCCTTGGTGACACACCTTCAAGAACAGAAGAAACTGTCATGTTTCAATACTTCACAAGTTGACCAGGTCGTGCAATCGTTAATTCGAATTTTGCGGAATAGTAATGATGACACGGATACTGTATCAAAGATATGCAGTGTATTCTGCAGCATCTTGACGACACAACCAATGAATATCAATGAGTATTTCGCTCAAACTGCAAGAGGACTGACAAATCATCTTACCTGGGACAGCGGAAGAGATGTAATTATAAATATCATTCGGTGCCTGGACTGCATGGTTGGTGCTTTGAATTGCGGACAGACAAGCCCAACTAATGAAATTGTTGATACGTGCGCTGAAATTGGTGGCAAAATGCTAATGTTATTTTACAACAGTCATGATTATGTAGCAACATTGGGAGTGGACATTGTACCAACATACTTGCTTCATTCTTTGCAGATGATCAATTGCATTATCTCTATAAACGCAGAGTTTGCCAGAAAAAATATATCAGAACTTCTTGGTTTATCTAGAGCGTATTTACATTTCGGTATCGAACAAATTGACAGTGTGCCATCAGCGCCCCAGAGAGTATATATGTCACAACAGGCTTTATATGATTCGGCAGAAGATTTTGATTCTAATATTAATGCGGAAAGGATTCGAAGCTGTGGTGGTAAAGCTCAAAAAAATCGCAAACCTCGCATAAAGACCAATAGCAACCACGATCGAAAAGTACCTAATTCCAGTCCAGAACGAAAGGGTACCCTTTTGTCGATGGATATGAAAACCAGTGATTCTGATACGTCTGAGCAAGAAAGTGCCGGAAATAATGTACTTTTTGAACGAAACAAAATGGCAAAGATTCGTCTGGCATCAATATCATTAGTTGGAAGTATAGTAAAAACAGTGGAGCGAAGGATTTTATATGGATACTGGCATGCTTTATTTCCCAGTGGTACAGGTAATTGAATGATATGAAAGTATTGAAATAGGACTCTCTTGATACTTATGAGAATTTTATTATTGTTAGCAACGAAATCCGTACAATGTCAATGTATAGACATATCTATACGTACATACATATGTATAACAAGTTAGCTTAATTATAATAACATATTTAAATAAAAATATATTGTTTGAGGCATCTTAGAATTAGAAATCCATTAGATAATACTGTCATTCCTCTAGTTGAAAAAAGGATTTAAATGTAACTAAAGGTAGAAAAAAGCAGCGATTTCTTAACAAAGTCTAGTAGAGAATTGTTTCGTCCATATCATAGTAATTTCTTCTAGACGAAAGCGACACAAATTTGTATACACATACCATACACATTTCAATTTAATTTGAATTTATTTGACGTAGTTTTCAGAAAGGATTCATTCAATAATTGAATTAGTTTTTTGTACCAAGGACAACTGGTAGTGTATAGTTGTTTGTTTCAGACCTTGATTCAAATTGCTACTTATCAATATATAATTCATATTAGCGTTTAATGATTTTGGGTTTACTTTTTTATAAACTCCGCCTTGAAAACTTACAGGATGATTATTTTTCACATTTCTCTCGCATTGGCCTCATGCCACGAACCGCCGATTGCTCTAATGTGGGGTGTCTCTAAAGCGTTTTTATTTGGAAAGTAGAAAACCGAAAGACAGTGGATCTACAATTGTTCCCTCCCTCATATATCATCATTAGTTCGACAGTGTAACAAAAAAATAACTTCTAGTCTCTATGTTAAACATTTGATATCTGTGCTAATAAATTTATATTTTAATAGGCGATTCTGTGGACAATTTGCTTTATGTGGGCCAACACGATCCTAATATGCGCTGTCGATGTGCTGCAATACAAGTATGTGCTCAACTTTTATATGGTTCAAAGGGATTTTTACATCAAGCTGAAATCAATGAAAAACGCTGTCCTTCAACATTCATACCATTTTCCGTCAGTCTGGGTCATACAACACTCGCCATATATCAATCCCTTACAACAATGCTTTCAACTGAATCTTCATTACCCGTTCTTACTCAGACATTAAAATGTTTAGCAGTTTTGGTTCAAGGAACACCATTTCAAAAGTTCGATAAAGAATTTATACAAAATTTAGTTCGACATGTAAGGCCGCTTATATATCATCGTGATGCTGCCATTCAAGTGTCATCTTTAATGGTTTTGGAATTCCTTATAAGTTCTACAGATGCTTGTATAGAGATAGCCGAAGCAGTGGGGCTTCCCAAGGGTACGGGCATACGAAGCTTCGCCAAATCCCCCAATATGCTTGGCGAGGACGATTTAGATATTATAAATGATGAAGAATATGTGGAATCTGATTTGAGTGACGATGAAAAATCCAAGAGCGATAACGACATGCTTAGTTCCCACAGCGTAAAAATGTCAGAACATCCACCAGTGAATGGACATTTCTGGTTACTTTTGCGTGTGTTACATAATTTATCTTGCAATGGCAATGCAACGGTAGCCGCATCGATACGTATAGAAAGTCTACAGGTATTAACAGCGATGTGTTTAAATTTCTCTATGCTAAAGCCTCACCTGGCAAACGTTACTGTGGTGCTGAAACAGGCTATGGATGATTCATTACCAGATGTTCGCCTATATGCAGCTCGATGTATAGACAGTTGTGCCTTTCAAATCAGCCGCCAAATAATGGAAGCTTCGAACACATCTTCTTCTCAAGCAGAAGTCAAGTGTTATAGCACGTTTTGGAGGGACATAATACCAATACTAATGGACCACATTCGAAGGGATCGTGATGAAACCAGTACCGTAAGAATTGTCTTATGTGATGTCTTGTCAAATATCGGCGTTATTATGTTTGAAAACTGTTCGCAATCCATTCAATTATCTCTGCTGAGTTTCCTATCGGGCGTTGCTTCAGACTGTTCCGATGAACCCATTGTGCGGGCAGCAGCTGTTCGGGCATTAGCCGTATATGTACTCTATCCCTCTCTGCGTGGTGATTTGGTATTTGTGGAAAACACAGCTGATCTAACATTACGACTAGTAGCAGATTCCAATTTACTCGTGCGTGTAAAATCGTTCTGGGCGTTGGGCAACATAAGTGATGCCTTAATTGGGAAACTTGTGGATAGCAAAGCGAATCCGGAAAGAATTTCCGACGACCTACTATATCGAATGATTAAGGTGTCTACAACCGCTTGTAGTGATAACGATAAGGTTCGCTGTAATGCTGTTCGAACATTGGGAAATCTGCTGCGCCTGTTAACAGAGGAGCATTTCAAAACGGAAAATGTTCAAAGAGATTGGCGAGATTTGTTTGAAAAATCAATTTGTAAACTTACCGATTGCTTACGGTCATCGGGAAATGCTAAAGTAAAATGGAACACCTGTTATGCCATTGGCAATATAATGCGCAACCATATAATATTCAAGAACGGAACAGTTACGGATTTATTGAGCTGGCAACAAACCCTATACTCAGCCCTTTGTCATGTCATCGTTAATCACACTAACTTTAAGGTCCGTACGAATGCTACCGCCGCCATTATGAATATATCGGAGAGGTCTCATTTTGGCAGCTACTTTGAAAAGTTTTGGACGTCTATATTGGAAGCCATTGAACAATCGCATAATTTGGAGAATTTCCACGAATACAATCATCGCGATAACCTGCAGGAACAACTGTGTTTGGCCCTAGCACACTTTGTTCAAATTTCTCACAAAGAAGATTGGCCCATGCTAAAAAGGCAGCTTTCCCAAAGAGTTGATATTGTAAGAAATACATGGACCCGGGTTGTGCTTCGTATGATACCAGAAAAGGCAGCACCTCTTCTTTCATGTACAGTAATTCTAGCCGAACGATTAAAGCTGGCCACGGACATAAGCGTCGAACAAAAGATAGCTGGAGAATTTGTTTGCAATGCCTTGGCCATAGAATAAAATTCCAAATTGCAATAAATTGACCCACACAAAGAAAAACACACCAGTTTCATCATTGTAATTTATTTGACTGCGAACATAGTTGATCATCATAATACATATACATATATAATTACAATTACGCTATTGTTGTTGAATACACTAACCTATAAAATGTTTAATTTCTTTTCTATTGAACACTAGAGTAATATTTCATCTTTAGGTATATTTTTTTGGTTTCGGAAAATTGGTGGTTACACGTTGGAGGTAAATACTGGAAAGATCACACTTTTCACTGCTGCTGGGTACACTCCTATGTTTATCGATTACATTTTACAAAAATAATGTGCACAGTTTTCTTGTATATTTGGCGGAATATGCTGATCAAATATAACATCTTGTCATAATCGGTGCATAGTTTATAAATATATTACCGTAGGTCCCCAAAGGAAGACATTTGTATTGCTGTTCTCAAAATCCTCCAAGTTTGATAATAAGTAAAGTGGTGTATTCCTGTGAAATCTTAAAACTATCACTGATGTCATGCAAACATTTTATAAGGTGGCTGGAAGCCTAACTTATGACAGAATTGGTATTCAACTCAATACGATGAAGTAGTTTATCCAAACCAAAGAAGAAAAAAAAAAAACAACAAATAAATTCGGCTTTCATTTGAAAACAAATGGATAAAAATCGAAATAAAAATTAAACTAAATGAGACCTACATTGCATAGTTTTATGGACAAAACTATAAAAAATGGACGTTGGAGTTGTGATGTGTCTAATCATAAAAAAATATACGATTGTTGGAAGAAATGAAGTGTAAATGTCTTAAGTAAATAATTCACACCATTCACCGAGAGGGTATGTTTGCTAAACATTGGAATTACTATCTGCTAGGGGATACAAGTGAACTAAGATTGCATAATAATGAAATCCGGCAGCTATTACCACAAACAAATGCCATATGGCATGGGCCATTGGTATCAGACCGTCCGATTTAAAGAAACATATCCCCACTATATAGAAAAATCCACCCAATTTAAGTTCTGTCATACCAGGAAATTCATGGCCCGAGCCGAACACAGCTAAAGCCGGACCTAATCCCATTAGTATGTAAAAACATGTTTCCAAACATTTAAATCGTTCGTGAAATATCTGTAAAAAAGGAATAGTTTCTATGATTTTTCATTTGCTGTCCATTGATCAAAACAAATACCTGTTGATATGTGATACCAATTGCTGCCATTAACCAAATTACCCATTCCAAGCAAATTAGAAGCGCGGAATGGTTAGGATTTTCTAACTGTAGCCAGGGAAAATACGAAGCAGCTATGAAAATGTAAATCATAGCACGATCACAGCGATGTAGAACATTTTTGATGCCACTAAAAGTAAACAAAAAGTGCAGCAGAATGTTAACAAAAATATATAAAAAATTAAAAACAAATGATAATGGCAAATAATAGTTATTTTATTGAATGTACACAGTATTGTCAAGAATTTGTAGGTGTTAGCATGTAAATTTTGCTTAATATAAGTGCAAAGAAAAATTACAGATTTTGAATGGTATGAGTAAATACGTTTAACATCATTTGTAGATAACGAAACTTTGACAAAGTGTGTTCACGCATAAGATGCTTCTTTGACTTAATGATAATGATGTACGTGAAAGAAGAAGGCCAAATAAAAAAAGCAACTTCATTTAAACTGCCAACTCATTGAACAATTTTTATAAATAATTCGTAATTTATTACTCTAATAATATTGATGATTATATTTGTTTATTTATTTTCTTATTTATGTATAATACCAATACAAAGGAAGCATAAGAACCTAATCATAACAGTTTTCCTTTCTGGATACAACATAAGCATAATTCCTAATTACTAAATTCTTTACATTGTTATTAAAAGAAATATATTCTGTCTGCAAATTTAATGCTTTGCCTTTAGTGCAAATCTCTAACTAGTTGACGACAAAAGGAAACGGCAAATTAACTAAAATGAAGTAGTCAGCAAAACATACCGACAACAAATAACTATTCATAATTAAAAATCGGTTTATACCTATATGACAAATTTACATTTCATCTTTATTGATTTTTGTCTTTAGTGTGTTTCACTCCATCAATTCTACATTTCTAAATTAACAATTTTATGCATCTATGCGTGAACATTCTTTTTTAGATCTCAAACACGGCTATCACTTGGGTCCATTGTGTAATAACAACATACCAATATTGCCAAAAACAAAAAAAAACTGCCGTAGCAATTGTGATTCAAAATTAAAATTCATCCTATTTTTACAAAAGACCAGTGACGCTACCCTATTTGGTGGTTATCATTATACTTACCCCTTATTATCACAGAAACAAGAACAGTGGAAACCCGTCGATAATGTAAAAAGCAGAGTTAATGCTCCTCCATAAACCCACGATACTAAATATTGGCTCGACGTTTTCGAACGTTCAAATAACTTATTGGCACATATTACTGCAGGCACTATCCAAATACCATGGGTTAATACATTTGCTAATTGCTCAATCTATAATGTAAATAAATAGTTACAATAATGTAGGGCAATCAAAAATGTATAATTATGTATGTATGTTGCTCTCTAACCTCTGTTGGCTTGTACGCACAACCTGGCTCAGCTTTCTTATTCTTCCATTTGATATTTTTCAGTTGTAGTTTGAAGGTTGTATTTGATTTAGTCCAGGACTTCCAGAAGTTTGTAAGAAGGTTGTCTAAAAATGAATATTTATTTTGAACTTCCTGAATAACGTTTCTCATAGTGACTGTCCTCGTTTATTGCAGCTAGACTATGTTGAAGAACCTAAAACTGACATTGGAAACTAACATTTGAAGTAAACAATGAATTGGTTATTTTTGTGATTATATAGACAAACAAACGGATTAGCTTTACGTTTATGTGCAATTATTATATTTACAAATTTACGATGTCATTGTTTTTTTTTTTTTTTGAACCGAGACATATAAAAATTGATATCAAACCTTATGGCACCATTATATATATTTGAGGCGGTAACTATAATTAAAAAAAAAAACAAAAGTCTAACAATTGGTTATCTGCGCGTACTTTTTATTGTTATTCAGTCGTGTATCTTATCGGGAGCAATAGCAGTCTGGACGGTAGCCAAGGAACGTTATCAATTACAGAAGTAGAAAGTATATAATTCTAATTTTACTATTATTGTATTTTATTAATCCATTTGCTCGCTATCAGTCACATTTCCAATATAAACCTTTATGGGAAATTACAAAAACATTACCTTATGATATTAGTACCAACCCCAAAAAAATTATTTTTCGGATTTATTTAAAATTTCATAACAATTGGCATGTTTCCTCCTTGATTTTGGCAATATTTTTGTGGCGGTGCTGCTGAAATATAGAATTAGTAGGATTAGAAAAATAAAACTAGAATCTGAAAATATTACTTATTCTGCCTATCTAGGTCTGGTTATTTGCTTAAATTTATTTTATAAAATAAAGGATATATAGTTTAAGGCATATAATTTGTGAAATATGCAATATCGCATTCAATGAGACATAAAATATTTCTAATAAATTTTCACAAAAATATAATGAAAATTGGAAATTGAAAACTTATCATTTTTCTGGCTTTCAAAACGATGTCTATGCACCGAAACTTGCCATTTTACTGGATATAAATCAACTGTACAAAGTTCATTCGACAATATGTATGTTTTTAATGTTAGAAATCAATGCTATGTTTTTAAGAATAGAAAATATCATGTTGATATAAAATTTAATAAAATATATTATGGACAAGGAAAACAAAACATGTTGTCGATGGTTCAATTGTGTTTGAATACGAACATATGTAGATACATTAACCTTTATATTTTTTTATTTTTAATTAATTGTGCTTTGAGTTTGATCTGTTTTTATGTTGTTATGTTCCGTAGATAATAGTATGTAGTATACAAGTAGCATTTATATATATATACACATACGTAACAAACATTGTAAGAGTGTAACAGATAACCAAAATATTGCAAATTTGATAAGACACATTTTAATAGAATCGAATTCAGATTACAGGCATACACTCACTTCACGCATACTATTTTCCACCATGTACGTCACAAATTTGTCTAAGGCCAAGATGCAAACCTTTTAAAAATAAATATACACATAGATCACACACATACACACATTGTTTTGATTGCTGTCTGCTAGCGAAGCCCTACATCAACAACTGTTCATAATAATTTGTTACATATCAGTTCATGAAGACGAAACACACTATTTACAATATTTTAATTGAATTAAAATGGAATAACAGTTAATATTCGTTCGTGTGTATGCCATTGATTGTTACTATGAACAAAAATGCCGTTCGATACTATTTTGAGATGGTAATGGATCTACGTTACTTGTTACCATTAATTCATGTTTTAATTTAATAAATCGTACGACCATATAGTCTAACGCACGACCATATAATTTAACGTGAACAGCCCGCCTCTTGAAAATCTTGAAATAAACCAAAACCAATAACACAAACTTAGCACCACAACAAATAATTTAATAATTGGCAAAGGATGCATCAAGGTTGATTTTATAAAGTACCCGCATCAGCAATCGAATACAATGAACAACTGATGTAGAACAATGATATGTCAAAAATATTTGGAAAAAAAAACAAACCGATGCCTAAGATTTTTATAAAAAAATTCATTCGGAAAATGTTAAAAAATTAATTGTTGAATAAGCTCTTCAAAAAGCAGAGCTTTCTTATTTATAATAACGTTTTATTTTGTTGTTGTTTTTAATTAAAACAATATTTTTGACAGCTAATTGTAGCAGCAGCTGTGCTGGTGCGGCTACCTACTTTGGATGTAATTAAAATAGGGGTGGAAAAATATTGTGCTAGGTATGAAAAATGTACGAAAAATGTGCCTTCTATTTTACCATGCTTGCCACATTCGTTCATTTCTTCCATTCTTATGCTATGTTCTGACAGACACTTGAACTACGTTGTTTGCTCTCAGAATTATAGCACATTTACATATGAAAATTATATGAAGTGGATTTACCATATTCTGAAAATAAATTAAGGCTTTGAGATCATTTTAAATGATTGTCAGCTGATATTTGTTGTACACACACTTGTTAAAAAAATGGTATCACGAATTTTAAAATATCCGGTAAGGAAAGTTCAAAAGTCGGACGGGGCCGACTACATTATACCCTTCACCACTATGGGTACATACAAGAGATGCTCATATGTAGAATTTCCTTTAGATAGAATAGACATAGCATCTATGGAGGACCATTGAAATTCAATCGGACGAAATTAACTGCGTAAAGAATATATATATTTAGACTAAATTAAAGCAGCCCATTCACATACCAATCTGAAATTTATGAAAAATTTAATATCAACCATCGAGCAAAATATGTATAAGATCTATATAAATAGACGTGTTTGAGCAACCGTGACATCCACCGTTTGGTATGATGCAGCACAGTACGCAATACTCGTTATTCTGGGTTTGATTTGTTACGTTTGCATATAGAACAAACTTAGACTTTTCGGTGCGACATTTACATAAAATCGGATGAATCTATATATATGGAAGATATATCTAAATCTGAACCGATTCCAACAAAACTTCACATACATCAATCTGGACCTAATTCAGTACTCTGTGCAAAATTTTGTCTCAATAGGAGCAATATTGGCAGTATGGTGCTCCATTTACACAAATTCGGACGAAACTATATATGGGAGCTATATCTAGATCTGAACCGATTTCAACAACACTTGGCATATATCAATCTAGACTCTGTGCAAAATCTTGTCACAGTCGGACCAATATTGGGAGTTTGGTGCACCATTTACATAAAATCGGACAAAACTATATATGGGAACTATATCTACATCTGAACCGATTTCAACCAAGTTTTGCATATATCAATCTAGACCTAATTCAGTACTCTGTGCAAAATTTTGTCTCAATCGGAGCAAAATTGTGAGTTTGGTGCACCATATACATAAAATAGGACGAAACTATATATGGGAGCTATATCTAAATCTGAACCGATTTCAACCAAGCTTGGCTTGGAAAACTATAGAACCCTATGTCTGAGTAGACGTGTTTTTTAATCGCAGCTGATCGCTTTCTTTATTTTGCTATTTACGTTCGTTACAAACTAAACAAATAAAACAAACTTAATTCTGCGAAGATTTTTGCCTGTTAATTATTAAATAAAGTGGTGACATTACTGATTTTTTTATATTTTGCGTTGGTGGATATTGCCTTGTGTTGCATAAGTTGCTGATTGCTGTTGTTGCTGTTTTCTATTGCCTGCCGACATTTTTTAATAATTTTGTTGCTGTTTGCTACGTTACTGATTTAAATATGCCGGTTTCTAAAGTTACAAAGTGCACAATATGCAACCAGTCTGTAACCAAAACACAGGCTAGTGTCTTATGCAAAGCTTGCAACAGCTGGATTCATGCCTCTTGTGCGAATATAGAGGAGAAAAATTTATGTGTTTTGAGGACTGTGAAGGCATTTGCTTATATATGTCCTGCTTGTGAGCCCAATCTCAACAACAAAGCCTGTAATGATGATGTTGTTGAAAAGATAAATAGCTTAACTGCCAAATTGGATGATTTTATGTCGAACTATCAAACTGAACAGAATCGACTTACAATGGTTCTCGACGACATAAAAAAGGAAGTCAGTTCATGTGTTGCTGAAATGAGGGCTGATATAAAGAAATGTGGTGACAATGTTCGTCGTATTGAAACAACTACTTCTGCTCGATTTGTAGCTCTGGAAAAAGAAGATAATGTGATGCACAAAAGGATGAATCGTTCTGACATTCTTATAGGAGGGTTGCCAGACGGACTGAATGATCTGGAAGCTCCTGTGATTGCTTTGGGCTCTGTTTACAACGTTCCACTCACCAGCATGGATATAAACCACGTATGTTATATCAACCGCAAAAAGCAAATTTTGGTGAAGTTCAATAAGGTGTCAAAACGTGATCTGCTAATGAAAGAGTACTTCAAAACTCGTAATCTTAAAGTTTCTGATTTGCTGGGTGACTTAGGAATTGGTTTAACTAGTCGTGTCTATCTGAACGATCATTTCTCTCCTGCGGCAGCGCATCTGAACTTCGTATGCAAGAAACTTCGTCGTTTGAAGGTGATAAACAGATTCAAAATTTTGAATTCCGACGTATTGAAGGCATGGCTTAAGTTTGATGACGGCAGAGAAGTCACTTATAACTCAAGTCAGTGTGATGAATTGCTGTGTGATGCTGAAGGCGTAAATATTTGATCTTTTTTATTTTTTTTTGTGATTTCTTATAAATATTATAATTGGTTTTTATTTTTTGTAACTGAAATTTTTAATTACTGATCTCATTTGAAAATTCGATCAGCTGCCTTAAATATGTGATATTTTGTAATGAATTTTGAAATAATAAGGAAAAGGTATTTAACATTTTATATATATTTGGTTCCCCGCTATATCAATTATTTTTCGTTTAATGTCTCTTAGTGCAAATTGTGGACCAGCGATTAGCAACAACGTGTACATAAATTCGATACTTGGCTCATGTCATGATAATTTTAACATTGCGCATTTAAACTGCCGAAGTTTAAGGCCATCTAACAGCTCAATTAAATTTTGTGAGTTGAGATCGATTTTATTTGGTTCTTCCTTACATGTTCTTGCACTCTCTGAGACGTGGTTTAAGTCTGATATCTCTAATAGAATGGTTGATATTCCTGGATATAGACTAGTAAGGAATGATCGCATTAATGCTCGAGGTGGAGGTGTTGCTATATATATTTTGAGTGGTGTGAAGTTTAAAATTGTATTCAAATCATCTGTCTTAGGCAAATGTGAGTCCATTTTTGTTGAGCTCTTAGCTGGTGATTCTAAGGTTTTGTTTGGTGTTGTATATCTGCCCCCACCTGGTGATTTCACTTTTTTCGAGGATCATCATGCTGATCTTTTTGAAAGATATTCCAACATAGTGGTAGTTGGTGATTTTAATTGTAATTTGTTTGATCCACACAGAGCTGCATGTGTTCGTAGTGCTTGTTTTCGTTTAAATCTGTCTATCATACACAATTCTAGGCCTACTCACTTTGATGTGTCTCATGGCTCAACATCTTTGATTGATTTTGTCTTAGTTAGTGATAGCTCTATGGTTTTCCTATCTGATCAAGCTATATGTCCCTCTGTTTCTGATCATTCTCTCATATTTGCATCGCTTAAATTTGCTGTTGAAAACGTGTTTGAATTTATTGAATATCGGGACTACTTGAATATTGATTGGAATGGGTTATGTTCGTATTTGTCTACCTTTGATGTCGATTTTCGCAATATTGTTGACATTGATGTCAAGTGTTCTGTATTAACAACCCTTGTTATGGAGTTATTCGGATTTGTTCCTTTAGTTCGAAAAAGGATTCATTATGGTGAAAATTGGATTAAGTCCAATTCCATTAAACTTGCTTGTTCCCTACGTGATATTGCTTTTTGTTCATATCAGTCCGATAAGTGCTATGAAAAGTGGAAAGTCTTTTGTAAGTACCGTAATAAAGCGAAGTCAGTTATACGACGTGAACGTAGGAGGTTTTACTCCAAAAAATTCAATGCTATGGGATCAACAGCTCTTTGGCGATTTCTTAGAGTATCAGGATGTTTAGGTAGAGATGATCTTACCTTGCATATTGATGTTAATGCAGTTAATTCGTCCTTTGTTACAAATGAATCTGAAGTTGATAATTCTGATTTTCCTGAATTTGATGGCATTGACTCTGGTTTTTCTTTTAGTTGTGTAGATGTTGATGATATTATTATGGCTCTGGGTAAAATTAAATCTAAAGCAGTTGGTGTAGACGGAATACCTTTGGAATTCTTAAAACTTGTTTTTCCTTACATTTCTAGTTATTTTTTGGACTTAATTAACTGCATTCTAACATCTTCTATGTTTCCTGTGTTGTGGAAGAAAGCTCGTGTTGTCCCTATACCAAAAGGCAATGTTGTACATAGCTATGATGATCTTAGACCGATATCAATTCTCCCTGTGTTGTCTAAAGTGTGTGAGCACATTATGAAAAACCAAATACTGACACATGTTAACAGATATTTATATAATGGTCAGTTTGCATTCCGTAGGAATCACAGTACTACAGGGTTGTTGCTCTATATGACGGATATGATTAGACATAACACAAATCTTAATAAGAATACGGTAGTTGTTTCTTTAGATCTCACTAAAGCATTTAATTCAATTTCTCACCAAATGTTGATGAATAAACTCAAGAATGAATTCAATTTTTCTGGTACTGCTTGCAAACTTGTTAGATCTTACTTGTGTGGTAGATCGCAATTTGTTTTTTATAATGGAGAATCTTCAATGTTACTCCCGCTTCAATGTGGTGTTCCGCAGGGATCTGTTTTGGGTCCGTTATTGTTTGTGCTTTATGTTAACAGTATTGCTGAGTGTTTTTTAACTGTACACCACTAATATATGCAGATGATGTGTTTTTAGTCTTTTGTGATGAGAGTGAATATGCTACAGATTTTGAAGAGGAAATAAATATTTGTCTTATACGTTTTAGGCAATGGTGTATCGATAATTGTCTCTTAATTAACCCTTCTAAGACCAAGGCCATTATGTTCGGTAGTCAAGCATATGATATTAATATTTTTTTAGCCCAGAATCGTATCAGTTTCGTAAGCTGTCATAAAATTCTGGGTATATTTTTGGATGATAAACTTTCATTTGAGTCACATGTTGACTGGATTAAACGCAAAGTTTGTTGTACTATTCGAAGGCTGTACTCTTCTAACTTGTTTCTTCCGGCATGGGTGAAAAAAAGGTTAGCATTTGCGTTGCTGATGCCCCATGTTAGTTATGGTTTAGAAGTGGTTTCTGGCACTATTGATCGAATTGTTGTTAAGTTAAGACGTATAGTAAACTGTATTGCTCGTTTTGTGTACGGATTAAAACGACGTGAACATATATCTGGTTATGTTGAAACATTATTGGGAGTTGATTTTGAGCATTTTCTTTCTAGTAAGTTGCTATTCACTTTCTATAAGATAATCAAGCATGGTGTACCTCTATCCTTAGCAAATATGTTTGGCTTTATATCTTCGTCGCGAAGTACACAAATTTATATACCTAGGATATTTTACTCTTCTTTTGAGAAATCATTTTTAATACGTGTTGCAAGGATATGGAATTATTTACCTGTGGAACTGAGACTTTTTTCACACTCCAATAATTCTTTCAGAGTAAAACTAATGAACCACTTTAAACTTCAGCGGTGATTATTCAATGATGAATATTTTCAGCATTCATATTTTTTTCTTCTTTTGAATCACATAATATTCAATATATATTCTAAGTCTGTCTTGTTTCTTTAACTAAATCTTGTTTATATTTGTTGCTATCGTGGTCAGTACTTGCATCTATTTAGCTGAATATTTTTTTATTTTGTTATGGCTGGGGAGCCAATTATATTATTTTATAACATATTATATGTAATTAGGTTATATCTATATAGTTGTTTATTTATAAGTTCTACTTGGAATGTTATGATTGTTAATACTATTTATTGGCCTTGAAGGCTTTAGTATTATGGAATGAATTGAATAAATAAATAAATAAATATATCAATCTAGACCTAATTTAGTACTCTGTGCAATATTTTGTATCAATCGGAGCAAAATTGTGAGTTTGTTGCACCATTTACATTAATTCGAACGAATCTATATATGGGAGCTATATCTAAATCTGAACCGATTTTCTCCAATTTAAATAGGGTTCGTCCTTGGGCCAAATGAGTGTTATCTGCCAAATTTCATCCAAATCGGATCATAAATGCGATCTGATTGTCAAAAATACATGGACGGACGGACATGCATAAATTGACTCAGAAAGTGATTCTATGCATATTCTTAAAAGGATTTATTTTGCCTGTTACAAACATATGCACAAATACATAATACCCTGTACCACAGTGTGGTGAAGCGTATAAAAACATGTTTTAATAATAAAACAGTGGACATTTTAGTTCCATCCGAACCTCGTTTTTAATGTTGGAAGAGTCGGACACATCCGACCTTCGCTTACAATGTAGGTGGAGTCGGACGCATCTTACATTCGCTTACATTGTCGGTCGATTTCGGACCCATATGGGATGGACGGTACAGATTTAGATATAGCTCCCATGTATATTTTCGTCCGATTTAAGGTAAATGGTGCACCAAAGTCCCTGTATATCTTTCGATTTGCACGAAATTTGGCATAGCGTACTGAATTGAGTCTAGAATGACGAGTGGTGAGTTTAGGGAAAATCGGTTCAGATTCAGATATAGTTCCCATATATGTTTTCCGATTTGACATAAATGATGTACCATTGTTTGTCCGATTAACACGAAATTTTGCACAACGTATCAAATTGAGACTTAAATGACGTTTTTGCGTTTTGTTGGTGTAGATGCAGCCACAGCTTCCATATGTCGAACGGGTAGAATGTATCAATTTTGCTATAAATCGTTTTCCATGGTACGCCGACGACTATAAATCTGCCCGAATGAAAGTTATCATAGGTTGCAGAAAGACATGAGTGTGTTCCTTCTTACTTCAACTCAAGAACGTTGACATAAAGACAATTTTTTAATTTTAATTTTTTAATTTATTTTTTTAATATTATTTTTTTATTTTTTATTACCACAACTTCACATCTTTCACTTTCAAAAATAAATTAGAAAATGAAATTTTACTTCAAAAGAATTGAAAGAACAGAAAGGCCTCAAGAAATGAATATCGGTACAACACCAGCTGAAAACCCAAATAACGAAACTATTTTAACAATCGGGTACAATACAAAGCCATCCAATTCAGAAGAAAGTACGATGACAACATTTTATTATATTTTATTTTGTTCTTCAATTCTAGTATGGATTTTGTTTCACAATGTAATAACAATTTGATTCATCTAAATGTTGAATCGGATGCTAGTTGTATGCTATTAACAGCCGTTATTTAATTTTTTACTATTGACATTACATTCGGATGGCTATTTAATTGTAATGGCCTGCGGAAAATTCTTCACTTTATCCTAGTTCATACGATAGCTATACACCCACAGAGAAACATGTAAAAATTTGGCATCGATTGGGTTATTCGTTTTTGAGTTAACAAAACCCAATTTTTGGCAATATCTTCAAAATTTGTTGAGATCTTGAAATTGTATTCATTCTTGAATTAGTGCAGGTTCGAATTAAATCAAGACACAAAATAAAATTTTTTGAAACTGAGAATGGGGGTATGTATGTTGACCAGTATGTATATATCAACGACATTTAATTTAAAACATCCAAGATGTGCCAATTACGTTTCGCCCTCAAATTCGTCTTGTTTCATAAACACCGTTTTATATCACAAATTTTCAGTGATAATTTTCTGTTCTCACACTCCATCGATCAAGTACAGTACACATAAGCGTTTCCAATAAAAATATTTAAAAATATTCCAAAAGATATAACAAAAAAAAAATCTTGTATTTCATGAATAGTGTTCGGAAAGTGTTGCCAATGTTCAAATTTGTACATTTTATGAACGCATTCGTAATGCGATAAATACTGGGTTTTTGTGTATGAGAGAGAGGGCACGTAAATATGAAAACGTTCATGAAATACATGTTTATTCTAACTGTATTCAAAGATTACATTTGTTTGAAGTATGAACGAGTGAACATGTATTGTACATATCACTTCAATAATTCATGAAATAATATTTTGTATACAAACATTTTTATTCATTTATTTCAAAAAATGTTTGCCTAAAGAACGGAAAAGGAACATGTATTAAAAACAAATGGCGACCTACGTAATGAAATTAAATATTTATTAAAGAATATTTTTGTAAAAAATAAAAATACAAATTCCGGTCATTTTAAAAAGGTAATAAAATATTTTTTAAATAGCTCATTTGGTAATAAATAAATAAATAAATTAAATAAATAATTAAAATAAATACAAATTCAGGTTATTTAAACAAGTTGGCTACCACTTTTAATGAATTTCGAATAATCTCAGCATTTCCTTCAGCGACTGTAGAAAAAAGAATTTCATTATTTAGATATAATGTAAACTAATTGTTTTCCGATTTGACATAAATGATGTACCATTGTTTGTCCGATTAACACGAAATTTTGCACAACGTATCAAATTGAGACTTAAATGACGCTTTTGCGTTTTGTTGGTGTAGATGCAGCCACAGCTTCCATATGTCGAACGGGTAGCATGTATCAATTTTGCTATAAATCGTTTTCCATGGTACGCCGACGACTGTAAATCTGCCCGAATGAAAGTTATCATAGGTTGCAGAAAGACATGAGTGTGTTCCTTCGAGGGAACATTGGCATGCAATTGTAAGGATACATATGCACAATATACCCAAAGTAGTGAAGGGTAGATAGTCGGCCCAGTCCGACTTTACTACTTTCCTTACTGGTTATAAATTAAGTAAATCATGAAACGTATTAATTCATAAAAACAAAGAAAACAATCAAAAAATCAAAAATTGTATTGTAGGATATTGTTAAGAATTGTCTAGCTTTGTGAATTTTTAAACAATTCCTAATTTTGTTTGAATTGGTATCGTTTGCCTAGTTTTGTTTATCTTTGTTGTATTAGTTCGGCTGTAGGCTTTTTAAAAGTAAAAATCGTTTTTAATTTTGATTTTTAATATTTATTGTTTCCAATATTTCGATTGGATTCTCCAATCATCCTCAGGGAATTTAAGAAATTTATGTTGTCTTTAAGTCAACGTTCTTACTTCAACTCAAGAACGTTGACATAAAGACAATTTTTTAATTTTAATTTTTTAATTTATTTTTTTAATATTAATTTTTTTTTATTTTTTATTACCACAACTTCACATCTTTCACTTTCAAAAATAAATTAGAAAATGAAATTTTACTTCAAAAGAATTGAAAGAACAGAAAGGCCTCAAGAAATGAATAACGGTACAACACCAGCTGAAAACCCAAATAACGAAACTATTTTAACAATCGGGTGCAATACAAAGCCATCCAATTCAGAAGAAAGTACGATGACAACATTTTATTATATTTTATTTTGTTCTTCAATTCTAGTATGGATTTTGTTTAACAATGTAATAACAATTTGATTCATCTAAATCGGATGCTAGTTGTATGCTATTAACAGCCGTTATTTAATTTTTTACTATTGACATTACATTCGGATGGCTATTTAATTGTAATGGCCTGCGGATCAGTCCAGCGACTGATCTTCACTTTATCCTAGTTCATACGATAGCTATACACCCACAGAGAAACATGTAAAAATTTGGAATCGATTGGGTTATTCATTTTTGAGTTAACGTGCCCGCTATTCGCAACCCAATTTTTGGCAATATCTTCAAAATTTGTTGAGATCTTCGCTTCAAATTGTATTCATTCTTGAATTAGTGCAGGTTCGAATTAAATCAAGACACAAAATAAAATTTTTTGAAACTGAGAATGGGGGTATGTATGTTGACCAGTATGTATATATCAACGACATTTAATTTAAAACATCCAAGATGTGCCAATTACGTTTCCCCCTCAAATTCGTCTTGTTTCATAAACACCGTTTTATATAACAAATTTCCAGTGATAATTTTCTGTTCTCACACTCCATCGATCAAGTACAGTACACATAAGCGTTTCCAATAAAAATATTTAAAAATATTCCAAACGATATCACAAAAAAAAAAATCTTGTATTTCATGAATAGTGTTCGGAAAGTGTTGCCAATGTTCAAATTTGTACATTTTATGAACGCATTCGTAATGCGATAAATACTGGGTTTTTGTGTATGAGAGAGAGGGCACGTAAATATGAAAACGTTCATGAAATACATGTTTATTCTAACTGTATTCAAAGATTACATTTGTTTGAAGTATGAACGAGTGAACATGTATTGTACATATCACTTCAATAATTCATGAAATAATATTTTGTATACAAACATTTTTATTCATTTATTTCAAAAAATGTTTGCCTAAAGAACGGAAAAGGAACATGTATTAAAAACAAATGGCGACCTACGTAATGAAATTAAATATTTATTAAAGAATATTTTTGTAAAAAATAAAAATACAAATTCCGGTCATTTTAAAAAGGTAATAAAATATTTTTTAAATAGCTCATTTGGTAATAAATAAATAAATTAAATAAATAATTAAAATAAATACAAATTCAGGTTATTTAAACAAGTTGGCTACCACTTTTAATGAATTTCGAATAATCTCAGCATTTCCTTCAGCGACTGTAGAAAAAAGAATTTCATTATTTAGTTATAATGTAAACTAATTTCAAATAATTACTTACCAAAATGTTTGTTTTGTGTATTTTGAGGAGTCTTATTTGTTGCAGCGTTCTTATGAACCAGTTGAATATCGCGACGGCTGACGTTCTCGTCTAGCGGCTTGACGCTAGAATAGATTTTATTCATTTTTGCTCAGCGTCATACTCAAATGTTCTCTCTTGCTCTCAGTTGAGTTGCCATATTTTAGGTAAAAATGAACAGTGCTACCAAATTTCAATGAGAATCTATATCAAAACATATGGCAGTGCTGTTAAAAAAACAAATATTTTCAAAGATTGTGGACGTTTTTTGAACGAATTAATAATAAAATGGAAGAAAAATAATTTTTTCAATAATTTTATCCAAGTTCCTTGACATTATTGTCTATTAAACAATAAATTGAATTTTGTTTGCACAACGTAAAATTTTCTGTCAGAAAATAAAAACATATAATTGACATTTTGTGCCGCTAACGCCAACTCTTTCGTTTGGTTTTCACGCCGGCGAAAAAGTATGACGCTGACTCGTGACTCTCTGGTTGCGTTTAGACTCTAAAGAAGAAGAATCAACCACCAAACTAAAGAAGGAATTATTGTCTCTCTCTCTCAATTTTAATCTCTTGTAACAACACTCCCTACATTCAATGTAGGGAGTGTTTCAAATAAATAGTGGCTTTTGGATGAATATATGAACATGTGGATGTATCGTATGTAAGGTACATAGGGAGTATGGAAAAAATAAAATATGAATGAAATTATGAAAATATTCATTAAATATGTATGTATGTGTGTATGAGGGTTAATCAAAATATTTTTCCCCATCGGATGTGTGCTGATTACGTGACCGGCACTGTATATCGGCCATTTATTAGATATATAAAGTTGTATGAGGCATAACCTTCGCAATCTAATGCGTTATTAGTATCAGTCCGCGCTTTTGGGGGTTTCAGATTTTAGGAAAAATCCCCATTAAAAATTGTTTTTGGTGTACATAACGGTTTACATAAATCGGTTTGTAGAATTATTATTTGTATAGATTCACTTTTTGGTATGTTTCCGAGTATCTGTCAGTATACCTATGGTGGATGGTATCCAAAGTTCGGCCCGGCCGAACTTGCCGTTTTTTCCTTTGTTTTGATATCATAAAGGACATTTTTTTATCGTAGTAAAAACTTCTGGAACAGAATGCTGTGTTCGAAGATAAGCCACATAGCCCAATATGCCTGGTTCATTTTGAGGTATTATGAAAATAATCATAGACATAACTTTTCTGTTTCCGATATCATGAAGTTGTAATTCTTTTCGAATTTATAAGAGAAACAATGACATAAAAGGGACAATATCTCCTGAAGGAGGTACCCTTCATAGCGTATACGTCAAATATAATCCACTGGATTTGTGAACAGGATTAACGTGATGTATACGCTATGGATTTGACGTGATCCAGTGGATTTAGTGTCTAATAGCGCACTAACACTTTTACAATACCATTTGTTCGTTTTCCTGAATACAAAAAGTTGATAGTATTTTTTTTTAAAACCTCTTGATTTTATTTCTAATATCACTTTAAATTAAATATGTATTTTTTATTTTATTCTCCTAAAATATGTTTTGTAATGAGTACATATGTTTTGTATAATTTTATTTGTAAAAAACCTTTAATGGCTTGCTGTTAAATAGCAAAAATTCGCTAAAGGTAATGTGGGGGATGACTTAGAAGCTAAAGTAGATGGGCGATTTATTGCACTGGCAGGTATAGACGGGATGGATCCGATGGGAAGATTTGCCTGTAATCATACAATTGGAAATATTTGAGACTCCAAATTAGATATACCCCTAAAAAGGCTTACGTTGGGCGTGTGTAATCATAACCTCCATAGCTGTAGTCATCTCCACTCTGGCCACTACCTCTTGAGGGTTCAACGTTTAATTCATTATTCAAAAATTGGAAACGATTTCTCTTGTTGTCCAAGCCAAATTTGTTGTTGTCCGAGCCAAATTTGTTGTTAAAGCCACCCACATTTTTATCAAGAGTTTGAGGTCTGTAAATTTGCAGGAAATACGAAATAGAGAAATTTGTTCGTACTAAATTTAAATAATGTGCCCCACTCACTCTGGAATATCCAAATCGAGTTCTGTGATGGGATGATAACCGAACTCATCAGCTGTGTATCTAGTTCTGTAGCGTTTTCCATCAGCGCCGGTAAATGAGTACGAACCGCTGACAACGAATGTTTTGTCATCCTTCAATTTACCAACACTTGCTACTTCAATACCATTTTGAGTTTTCAATCTAAAATAAAACAAAAAACACATATTTAGAAAAAAAACACATTTTAACGTTTTTGAACTCTTCGATCCATACTCCAATTTGAATTTCTTGTTGCCACTGATATTTTGCAATTTGTCTACTTTAGCTTTCATGACATCGCCGCTGTATATGACGGCTGGCTTATCGTCATCAATATCCTCGGGTAGGGTGTACACATCGCTGGGATTGTATTTGAACAGATCGACATTATTATCTGTAAGGTGCTTGACATCGGCGGCTACATACAGCACAGCAGACAATAAAATGATCTGTAGAAAAGGTATATTAAATGATTTTTGTTGTGTATCTTTACGTGCATGAAATTACAACTTTTTTGCAACTTTTTGCCAATTTTAAGAAATATTTAAAAATGCAGCTGTAATTAAGGAAACATTGAAGGACAGTCTGATAATAATTCTGAAAATTTTATAAATTTTTCGTTTTTGAGTTTTTTTGTGTACATTTCTACTCTTCTAGGCGATTTTGGCAGTTCCCTATTTCATTGTACTGTCCAGTAGATTTAAATCCTCACAGAGGAGCATGGCATAATAAATAGGCTGTCCATTTAGCGCAGCTTATGACTTGATTAACTGCCAAAGTGCGTAATTTCTACTTGAATTCTATGTTGCCAACCATGTGTGTTAAGACTAGCGTTCTAAATAGACTCGATTTGTAAATCGACGTTCAAAACCCTAGCTGTTCAAAACAAAAACCTTTGTTTTTGTCTCGATTATCTGTCAAATTTTTCCATAAAATATTTCAAATGGTTGGCAACACTGCACATCGAATTCAAGTAGAAATTACC